>NC_068987.1:72007732-72008034 GCF_001194135.2 Octopus bimaculoides | reverse complement strand
ATTATATATATATGGCTCAGTGGTTAGAGCGTCGAACTTACGACCGTGAGGTTGTTAGTTCGAATCTCGGACCGGGCTGCGTGTTGTGTTCTTGAGCAAGACACTTTATTTCACGTTGCTCCAGTTCACTCAGCTGTAGAAATGAGTCGCGACATCACTGGTACCAAGCAGTATCGGCCCTTGCCTTTCCCTTGGATAATATCGGTGGCGTGAAGAGGGGAGGCTGGTATGCACGGGTGACTGCTGGTCTTCCATAAACAACCTTGCCCGGACTTATGCCTCAGAGGGTAACTTTCTAGGTG
>NC_068987.1:72006500-72007722 GCF_001194135.2 Octopus bimaculoides | reverse complement strand
ACAACCTTGCCCGGACTTATGCCTCAGAGGGTAACTTTCTAGGTGAAATCTCATGGTCATTCATGACTGAAGGGGGGGGGTCTCTGATATACATGCATGTATGTATATGTATGTATGTACATATGTGTGTGTGTATGTATATGTGTGTATGCACGCGTGTCTGGTGTATTTCTAATCTGCCCACGCAGGCCTATTGAAAGGCAAACTTGACTTCAATAGCATTCGAACGCGGAGTGCAGAGACAAGAAGGAATACCGCAAGGCATTCTGTTTGATGCTTTAACAACTCTGTCAAATCACTAACATGATTTCTATCTATCTATCTATCTATCTTCTGTATTATTTCGTATTTTTTGTAAATACCCCAAACGTTTTGCGATGTTTTTTTTTCATCGTTGTCCCCACTTTTGTTTTTTTTTTCTGCTTTGTTTTCGCCCCCCTCGAAAAGAAAAAACTCTACATTTGTATTTTGTCCCCTCTGTGTTGAGCCCTGTGTGGCTAATAAAGAAACCTATCTACATTCATACATACATACATACAAACATCTTTATATATGTATGTATATATATATGCATATATATATGTATGTATATATATGCATATGCTTATAAATGCACATACATACACATAAACATGGCTTCAGTTGGACAGTCATTAAAGAGCTCTGAATAAGTTTATAGACAAATTAGCATGAGCATAAAATATACACACATCTACACACCCACACACATGCGCTCACACACACATACACACACTCATACACACATGCATTCACGCGTAGTGCAAGTATGTATGAAAGTGTGCTTGTGTGCTTGTTTGTATTTATGCGATGTGTGGGTTCGTGATATAATTTGTAGGAATAACAACACAACGACCCGGTTGACATCATGGGAGACTTGTGTTGCATATCTGTGACCTTACAATGACGATTCTGAATGTTAGCATGTAAGACATAAATTCCAAAGAGCAGTATATCTATCTATCTATCTATGGGAGAATATACAAAAAATAACAACAGACGAGGACAGGTGGTGTAAATAACAAAAGTATATATTAGTATGACGCTCGGGAATACGGAAAGTCTTTGACGTTTCGAGCTACGCTCTTCAACAGAAAGAATACGGAGACAAGGAGAAAAACACGGAGAAAAAAAATTATCTATCTATCTATCTATCTATCTATCTATCTATCTGTCTGTCTGTCAGTCTTTCTGTCTGTCTGTC
>NC_068987.1:71995601-71997375 GCF_001194135.2 Octopus bimaculoides | reverse complement strand
CTCTACGTCTTGTGTTCGTTCATGCGGAACGACTTGTTGGTCAGTCTCCTTGCCTGCTATTAGAGGCAAGTCGACCACGTGTGAAGGCCTAGCCATATTTCTTTTACGAAATATGGCAAATAAGCCGGAGAAAAATCAAAAACTTTTGGAAATAAACTCCAGAAGGAGCCACTGCCTATTACAAAAACCCAATAGGGTCGAAGTGTATAGACTTATACACCTCTTCCACAAAAAATATTTTAAAACTGCAAAATTTTTGACATATAAAAGGCCAACTTACTTGCGAGCCGATGCGACTAGCATCCGTCCAGATCAGAGATAGATAGATAGATAGATGGATAGATAGATAGATAGATAGACAGAAGCGGAGAAAGGACGAAATATTCTTTTTTCAAGCGGCTGCAACCGTTATGGTTCTTACAATGCTGCGCCAGGTATCTCAGACCCCATTAGCTTTGGTAAATCCTCACTTTTATGTGTGTGTGCGTGTGTGTCTACCAATAACATCAATGTAGTTGAATGGTCTTCATGCCTTGTTAGGCTGCAGAAGTCTCCAAAACATAATATCCGGTATGGCATGTTGTTCAGCATGATATCTATGACCAGCAATCTCGAAGCACTGCCCACATGGCATAACAAGCTAAAAATAGGGTGATAGGATGAGAGAAAAAAGCGAGGAAAGGCTAGAAAAAAGTAGATATAAAAGGTGGAAGGTTGAAAAACCGGCAAACGAAAAAGAAAACAAGAAAGAAGCTTCGTTTTGTTTACTTCTTCGTTTTCCGGTTTCTATCCATGAGAATTTCCATCATAAGAAGCAGGCAGACCAGCACGTAGGATCTTTTCATTTCTGATCTTTGACAAGATCAAGAATATATATATATATATAAATTATTTAAAATTATAATACAGGGTATCAAGAGATACCACCACGCTGAAAAAATAGCAGTCAAATCCTGACTCTAAAATCACAATAAATGTCCACATGGCACGAGTAGCGAAGACGAAGACCAAATAAACCAGTAAAAATAATAAGATAATTCCAAATCCTGGATTTCTGGCTTTGCATAAATAATAATGCTCTGCCTTCATCAGTGGAATATACTCAAGTACATAAATACATGGTCTTCGTCTTCGCTACTCGTGCCATGTGGACATTTATTGTGGTTTTAGAGTCAAGATTTGACTGCTATTTTTTCAGCGTGGTGGTATCTCTTGATACCCTGTATTATAATTTTAAATAATTATTACCTTTGATGGTTTTTATTCCCATGCTGACCACTTGATAGGATCAATATTTTAAATATCGATCTTATCCTTATTTATATAAATTAGTTTTGTCAGCGTATTTACTGCGCTGATATTCTGTCCGGATCGCACGGGAAGTTTTTAGGCGGGCTATTTAAGCTAGTCGTGTACATACGTGCATATATATGTGTGTATACGTCCGTATATGTAAGTATACTGTTTATATACATGTATTTGTATTTATGTACTTGAGTATATTCCACTGATGAAGGCAGAGCATTATTATTTATGCAAAGCCAGAAATCCAGGATTTGGAATTATCTTATTTTTTTACTGGTTTATTTGGTCTTCGTCTTCGCTACTTGTGCCATGTGGACATTTATTGTGGTTTTAGAGTCAGGATTTGACTGCTATTTTTTCAGCGTGGTGGTATCTCTTGATACCCTGTATTATAATTTTAAATAATTATTACCTTTGATGGTTTTTATTCCCATGCTGACCACTTGATAGGATCAATATTTTAAATATC
>NC_068987.1:71992510-71995124 GCF_001194135.2 Octopus bimaculoides | reverse complement strand
TAGCGACCTCCAGGCAGTACTTTCAATCAAACTAACAAATGTTTGGAGAAACTTCCCAAACACAACTACTACTACTACTACTACTACTACTACTACTACTACTACTACTACTACAACTGCTGCTGCTACTGTTGCTGCTGCCGCCGCCACCGCCGCTGCTGCTACCTAGCAAGATACTGGCTATAAGTTAACTATAACATCTTAAGGCTGCCAAGCCTCAGAACTTCATCTAAACTCTATGATTTCATTATCAAATGTAACGTAGCAGCAATAAAAACGACAACAATAAAACCTTCGCATGGTCAGCATTAACACCAATAGTAGCGGCAACAACAATAACCAGCAATAGCAGCAGCAGCAGCAGCAGATACAGCAACAGAAAGAAGAATAGTTCAGCAATGTTCTTATGTTCTATGTGGCACCAAAATCAGAAGATTCTCCTGGAAGGAATGAAACTAATTTAAAGTAGCCAGCCTGGGGATTATGGAAATATTTCAATGTCGGAATATATTGCTTGAACAACAGAGGAACTAACATTTAATTTGAAGTGTGCTATATTGAAATACTCCTCGGTAGTATGTTACACTACAACATTTTAATACTCTTTTGATCTGCTATAAGTAATTGAAGGAGTATTAATTTAAAATAGTCACCACTATATCATATTTTACATATACACTCGTTAATAGGCTTGGTACAAAGGTACTTGTCTTGAGATGTCATCAATTATGGGCGCGCTGTGTTTAAAACAATAAATAACGGAGGGAGATGAAAAAACGCTTTCCAGCAGCGACCAGTGGGAACGCGAAATGCATCTCAGCCTTATTTTGGCCTTCTCAGTTACGATTACTCGCAGCCAGTCACGTGCTCAATCGTTTAACCACTGTTATTAGTGATTGTAGTTGTTCAAGACTTCTTTCAACTTTCAGTACTTATTCTGTAGAATTCTGCACAAATTCAGAAGACCCATAGTTCTTAGGATAATCAACTTGGTAAGTGGATAATGGGATAAAACATAATATGCTCAGGCTGCCTTTTTTACAACTAGTACGATAACATGCCAGATACCCGAGAAATATGCAATGGCTGTCGATAAACACAATAAATCTGGAACACGACATTTATTACTTTCTTTTATATAAACCCTATATATTTGTGTATATGTTGCATTTGTGTACAAGTCACATATAGGGCTACAACTCGGTACAAATTTTTTTCCTGTAGTAGTTTAAGCTTTGTCCTTTGTTTAAGTCGCACACGAGCTTTTTCATTTAAAATCAAGTATGAAATAGAGTAAATGTCGTATATATATTTTTATTATTGATTGTATCCCGATGGAAAGGACTGTGCTTATAATTTTTCTAAGCCCTCAAAGTCCGGCGAGATTGACAGTTGATAGTTAAGAAAAGGAACAAAAACAAAAAAACAAACAAAAGAAAAACATGAGCATGCAGGGAATTCCAGATGGCTGTTGTTTTGGGAAGGATTGGGAATAATGGTTAGTGTATGACTGTGGGGGAGAGAGGAGAAGACTGATGCAATATTGATGACAAGGGAAGTATTGGTGACTAAACAAGTGAGCTGGGTACATGAATAAAGGGTGAACGAGACCATTGCTTGTTGCTACGCTTCACACAGCGTCACTACAGCCAATGGCAGCGCACAACACTACATCAGTCTATAGCTGAGTTTCTTAAACATGTTTTTTTAAAAACTATCACCCCCTTGTCTTTAACGAATACTTATTCCATACCCTCTTATTACAGTTCATTTCACCCGCCACCATTTTTACCGTACATAAATGTGATATCAGACCAAAGTAATTTAGTTCCGGGTATTATTAGACTAATGTGGTAGGTTACTTATCAAAGCCACACCCTATTGTAAGCGAATACTATTAGTATAGGTGGTATACGTTCGGTTCTGTTTATTTACTTATTCTCATTTCGAAGTTTGTTATTATTGTTGATATCATTGTTATTGTTAATGTTGTGATTGTGGCTATTTAAAAAAGAAAAAAATTAAATGAGAGAGAAAGACATAAAAAGCTGTACAGATGCGTCCTTCGCGTTCCTACCGCATCTTTTGACTCAACACCCTTAAGACATTTTCTAACATCCTGATGGGGCGGTATCATCCACTCTGAGAAGCACTGCTTTATTATTAGTGACATGAAAATTGCTTGTTAGTTCGTTGTCATTCCCAATATTCGTGTTCTTACTGTTTCTTATTTCTTTCTTGCCTACAAGGAGCTAAATACAGAGGGGACAAACAAAGACAGACAAAGCGATTAAGTCGATTACATCGACCCCAGTGCGTAACTGGTACTTAATTTATCGACCCCGAAAGAATGAAAGGCAAAGTCGACCTCGGCGGAATTTGAATTCAGAACGTAACGGCAGACGAAATACCGCTAAGCATTTCGTCCGGCGTGCTAACGTTTCTGCCAGTTCGCCACGTGTTCTTACTGTTTCTTACTAAGTGTTATCACTTTGCTGCACCAGCAGCAGCAACTGTAGCGCCTGTAGACACCACTTTCTGTATGAATGTACCTGATGTAATCCAAATTGCAAAACTGATGCAACGCAATAGGATGCATAGCATCCCGTCCATA
>NC_068987.1:71990822-71991935 GCF_001194135.2 Octopus bimaculoides | reverse complement strand
ATATATATATATATATATAAATGTATGTGTATATATATATATATACATATGAGAAAAGCCTGATGGTGTCTCGTAAGTCCTTTTGTCACTGCTCTTACGACTCGATGGACTCAAAGACATACAGTTTTACCGAACATATTTATACATAGCGTGGCACGTCTACATGCAAAATTCACTGAACATGGGAAATTGACATGATAGTCACGGTTAAGATGTCCTTGATCATATGTTTATTTGATCAAGTCTGATCTAGGGCTAAAGAATAGCAACAATAACAACCGTTCAACACAAGAAGTAATGAGGGTTGGTCGACTTGATGAAAATAAGAGCTGAATCTTCCTCAAAGCATAAACGCATAAACAACAGTCTACTTTTAAAGGATACGTTAGATAATGCGCTCCAAGATACGCAATATTTGAAGACATGACGGGATGATCCAGAATAGAGCTTCTTTTAATCATAAGCCTCTTCCATCAATGAAGACTTGGGGCTAAACAACAGCAACAAGAACAACAACAACAGCAGCAACAATAGCGTGAGCTTCTATGTGGTCGTTCAAAGTGCTAGAAATAGTATCCAAATATCCCTCAGATTACACATTACCGTTTCGAGGGGAATAAAAAAAAAGGCAATACAGTTGGCATCTAAATCTAAAATGACAAGATGGTTACGGATTAACCTGGGGCTAATTAGCAACAACAACAACAACAAGGGAAACCGTTACGTGGTCGTTTCGTCCTGCTAGAAATAATATCCAAATATTCCTCAAATCTCACCCTACCGTTATCGCTAGAACAACCCCCCTCCCGAGAAAATTCGATGGTATCTATTACTAAATTGACAAGATGGTCACGGCTGGAATATCTTTCCCCGTATGTCTACTCGATGGGGATTGACCTGGGACTAAACAACTACAAAAAAAAACAACAACAACAACAAGGGAAACCGTTACGTGGTCGTTTCGTCCTGCTAGAAATAATATCCAAATATTCCTCAAATCTCACCCTACCGTTATCGCTAGAACAACCCCCCTCCCGAGAAAATTCGATGGTATCTATTACTAAATTGACAAGATGGTCACGGCTGGAATATCTTTCCCCGTATGTCTACTCG
>NC_068987.1:71977353-71990711 GCF_001194135.2 Octopus bimaculoides | reverse complement strand
GATACAAACGGAAATGACAACGGTGACACGATATTAGCTTGTTAGTTTGTTGTCATTCACAATTATGGTGTAGGTACTACCTTCTTACTGTGTGTTATCACTTTGCACCACCGCTGTCATCATCACCACCACCACCACCACCACCACCACCACCAACAGCAACACTACTACTACTACTACTACTACTACTACTACTACTACTACTACTACCGCCGCCGCTACCACCACCACCACCACCACCACCACTACCTTCACCGTTATCGTCACCAACGTTAATTACTACGAGAATCGCTACCAACAACCAACACCTTGCACTACTGCCTATGTTACCATCACTAGCATCACCACCATCATCACCATCACCGTCACCGCCATTACTATTACCAACACTATCATAACCCCATCCTCGCCAACATTACTGCCTACACAATTCATCACCACCACTACCACTACCACAACCACTATATACTATCACCACCGTCACCACCAGCACCAGCACCGCCACCTCCAGCGCAATTTATCGCCGCCACCCCCTTTATTATTACTACACCATCACCGTAACCATCACTCTCATTATCACTATCATCATCATCGTCATTACCACTCACATGAATCATGTTTCTTCCCCCTCAATTCCTCATCCCCCATTACTTATAATCTCGACCACTAACACTATTACATCAATCATTACATTCAACACCATTTCTTCTCCTACACCGCATCATCACCAGCGTCACCAGGTCCACTAGCATCAGCACTGCCACTACTTCCAACACCACCACTCACAACAACCATCACCTCAAATCGACTAACATGACAACAACAACAACAACAACAACAACCAAAATCTAAGCAGCAGCAGCAGTAGCAGCAGCTAAAAACTCATAAATCTATGTTCTTATCTCTTTCGTAGAGCCAGTGGACGGACTAATTGTCGAAATGTGTGGGATTAATTATTTTTTAAGTAAGATCATAATTAATCGAAGAATTAACCTAATTTTTGTACAAGCATCGTTGGCCTGTAGATAAAAATGGAATTTATTTTGAAATAATAGTTCTTAGTTCGAATCCTTTCTAGGAATAACATACTTAATGATGACCAGAAATCAGATCGATCGAAACGTAATGTTGAAAAAAAAAGAAAAAAAAAAAACCCTCCCGCCTGAAATGTTAAAAACCTAATAGTGTTATAGAAGTTAATGGAATTGGCGATTCCATTAATTTCTATAACGCTTTGTTTAATCTCAGTTATAACACTACCGAAAACATTGAAATGTTACCTAAGAAATTTTTGATTTGAACTTTCGGATAATATAACCTTTTTAAAAATGTTAAGAGTACAAGAAAGAAATACGTCCATTATTTTGGCACACTGGTTCAGTGTGTGTGATGGTCAAAAGACAACATGCGCTGAGATGTGGAATTTGAGATTGTGGATCGTGTTCAATGTGCTGCTGAAAAAAATGTTTCCGTCTCCAAATATAAGATTATAGAGTAAAGAAAGAAGGACCAAAGTCACATAAAATAATAAAAATATATCACATTTGCAATTGAATTATTGGTTTCAAATTTTGGCACAAGGCCAGCAATTTCGACGCCAATGCTCAATTGGCATTTGTTTCATCGATTCCGGTATGGTGAAAGGCAAAATCGACCTCGGTGAAATTTGAACGTAATGCTGCTAAGCATTTTGCCTGGCGTGCTAACGATTCTGTCAGACCGCCGCCTTAATTTGGTATTGAAATAGTAGAAAGAAAACTAAAGAAACAAACGAAAAGAAACAAACTGAAATATGTTGATAAATTATCATTGCATTGTGATAATATGATAGTATGGATATCGTAGTAAAATATTATTTTTTCAGTAAATTAATTATTGATTACGTTGACAAAATTATACTCCAATTTACGAAGCTACATTCGATTGATCTGTACTATCATATGAAGAATAAAACGAATACTGTAGAAAAATATTATTTAATAAATAAATTATGTACTTCATTATCACAGTCATACTATAAATTAAGGAACCATATTAGATTGAATCTATAATATCTCATGAGAAGTTTATAATAAAATGGATATTATAGAGAAATACTATTATTTGATAAATTATTTCTTAGTTCATCATATGACTGTATGAGAATTTGTGGAGCTATAATCGATTGAAACTATACCAGCTCATGAAAGCTTAATCAGGGGACACGTGTAAGTTACCTTGACCACTCTACGTTATCCTAGTAGTTGTTTTCGATGTTACCGTTGTTATTTTATCATATTTATGTTCTTTTCTGAATTTTTTCATGCTTTTTTTTTATTTTGCCTTGAAAATTTCATTAAAATCATTTGGACGTTGGTGTCTTGATAGCATTGCTATTATTATTATTATTATTATTATTATTATTATTATTATTATTATTATTATTATTATTAAGGTAGCGAGCTGGCAGAATCGTTATTAAGCCGGACAAAATGCTTAATGGCGTTTCGTCCACCTTTACGTCCTGAGTTCAAATTTCGTCGAGGCCGACTTTGCCTTTCATCCTTTCGGGTTGGAATTAAGTGCTGGTTGAGTACTGGGGTCGATACAATAGACGTACTCCACACCTCAAATTTCAGGCCTTGTGCCTTGAGTAGAAAGAATTATCATTATAATTAAGGCGGGGATCTGGAAGAATCGTTATTAATCCGGGAAAAATCCTTAACGGCGTTTCGTCTGTCATTACGTTCTGAGTTCAAATTCCGACCCCTGTTCGCGCCTTGCCAAGTTTGAGCGCCTCCTCTTCATATTCTTGTGGAGGGGAGAGGTTCCATTGGTGAGGCGGTCCATCTGCTGCCAACATCCTCTACGTGGAGGGCTGGACATGCCGTGGCTAATGATGCGTAGACATACGCTGAGGCAGCGGCATCTCCAGATATTTTGCCTAAACGGTGAATAGGTGTGGTCGCCATTTGTCAACCGGGCCTTTCCCCAGCTCATTTTCTTCACTGTCCTACAGCTCTGGGTCAAGAAGACACCGAGACAGGATGACTGGCATCTGGAATGGTGTCAGGCACTCACTGCCCTCCAGCAGGCGGGCAATGCGATCAGTGGAACATCTACTCTCGAGTTCTATAGAGGGTTAGTAGAGGGAAAGGGCGATGACGCACCTGGAGAGGTACTGGACGTGCACGAAGTCGAACTAAGCAGCCTGTTCCGGAGGACTTTCGAGCCGGGAACGATGGATAACTTCCAGAAATCCCTAGCTTGGTAGTGCTACCACGAGGCACTACTGGTTCGAGATAAACTTTACAGGCACGGAAGTACTGTCAGATGGACCTGCCCGAGAAGCGCGCAGAGCGATGAAACTGTTCTGCACGCACTCGTCCATCGTCCTTGCATTACTGACTTATAGAGTTATGTTGAACAGCTGTTATCATGTGTAGGATGGATCCGGCTATTGGCCGAGTCCATAGTGAAGATCGATTTTCCGCCTTACATTGGTGAGGAAGGGCAGGCAATTTTGATAGCAGGAGCGAAAGAGGTTGTATAGTGGATCTGTTTGAAAGGATTGAAGACTGGCACTTTTCTCTTCGGCCAATTCGACATCAACTTTTTCAAGTTTCCCTTGGAAAGGAAGATGAGGGTGCAGAGAGAAGTGCTTCCCCCACCAGTACATTTGCCAAAAAGTGGGTGAATGTAACGAAAATGGCCCGTGTGAGTGGACTTACTCTAATAATGTGCCTGTAGGCTTGTGAATTTGTAAGGGAAAAAGGTGCCCTTCCAAGGTGCCCTCAAAGCGTCGAGCGGTTCGGGATTGGTGGGCCGAAAACCACCCCTCTGGGGGCTGCACAACCATGAAAAAAACCAGTACAGGTTCCTGGTGGTTCTATTCACAACTTGGAATAAAATAATTATTGCAAAAGGACACCAATCCTGGTGCAAATAAATATTTTGAACTGGACTTACTTGGAGCGTTCGAAAACACGTCCGACGTGTTTCACAGCAAATATAATAATAATAATAATAATAATAATAATAATAATAATAATAATAATAATAATAATAATAACAACGATAATCCTTTCTACTGAAGGCACAAGGCTTGAAATTTTAAGGGAAGAAACTAGCCGATTCTGCCAGCTCGCCGCAGCAACAAGAAGAACCTCGACAACAACGACAGTAGCGACGGCAAGAGTAACAACATCAACGTCTACAACAATAACAACATTAATAACAACAACAATGACAACATCAGCAAAACACAGCAACACTAAGAACAGTGTCAACAGTGATAACAACAACAACAACAACAACAACAACATTAGCAACAGTAACTAGATGAATAGCATCAATAATAAAATTAAATAGCATTGACAATTTTTGATAGTTTAATCTCGCTCCTTCCTCCCCCAAACATCTCATAATCCCTCTGGAACACAAACAGTAAACAAGAATAAAACTTAAGAGACAGAGAGAGAGAGAGAGAGAGAGAGAGAGAGAGAGAGAGAGAGAGAGAGAGAGAGAGAGAGAGAGAGAGAGAGAGAGAAACAAACATACAAAACTATTCAGCACCAATAAATGATTGAGCAATTTAGAAAACATAGACAACCAATTATACCTTGAAATCACCATCATCATCGTCATCATCATCATCCTCATCCTCATCATCATCATCATCACCACCACCACCACCATCATCATCATCATCATCATCAATACCATCTCCACAACCATCATCCTTATCATTACCACCACGACCAGCACACCTTTTCCTTTCCACCATTGTGATGATGATGATAATGATAATGATTATTTCTTTTCTAATTTTGTGGCAAGTGCAGTAATTTTGAGGGGAGGGGCCGAGTAGATTACAGTACTTGACTAGTACTTTATTTTATCCACCCCGAAAGGACTAAAGGCAAAGTTGATTTCCGTGGGATTTGAACTCAGAACGTAAAGAACCAGAAGAAATGCAACCCAGCATTTTGTCCGATGCACCACGGATAACGATGATGATAATGGTTTCAAATTTTGGCTCAGAGCCAGCAGTTTTTGAGAAGAGCACTTGAGTGGTACTTATTTTAGCGATCCCGAAATGAAGAAAGGCAAAGTCGACTTCGGCGGAATTTGAACGCAGAACTTAAAAATGGACGAAATGCCGCTTAGCATTATGTTTGACACGCTAACGATTCTGCTTGCTCGCCATCTTTAATGAAGACGATGATAATAATGATAATGGTTTCCAATTTAGGCTCAAAGACAGCAATTTTGAAGGATGTGTGATTTGTTGTTATCATCGACCCCTTCCCTCAGTACTAGGCTTTAGATTATCGACCTCAAAAGGCAGAGCTGATCTCGGTGGCATCTGAACGCAGAATATAAATATCCAGAACAAATATTACAAAGTATTTGTAGTATTTTCCGACGCTCTCACTGTTCTGCCAAAACAATGCTCGAACGATTCAAATAAAAATATTCGCAATTATTATATAAACAACAATATTCTCAATAGCAATAACAGAAACAGCAACTACAACAAGAATAACAACAAAAACAAGATCAGTATCAAGAACAACGTCAGTGAAACAAAAAACAAACAAACAAACAAACAAAGAAAGTAAAAAGAAAACTATTAAAGGGAAAACAAAATGGTGGCTTTCAAATAAATATTTAATATATTTATTTAATAAATATTTATTATTTCCTCTATTGCCCTACTTTGAATAATCTCTTTAGACACTGATTGACACTGTGAGATCTATCTATCTATCTATCTATCTATCTATCTATCTATCTATCTATCTATCTATCTATCTATCTATTTATGTGTCTGACTGTATCTTTCAGCGGTAACCTGGGAATTCTGCATTTTAGGTGAATTAAGATTGTAATGTCTAGGTTTATGCATGTATGTATGTAAGTATGTATGTATGTATGTATGTATGTATGTATGCATGCATGCATGTATGTATGTATGTATTATGTATGCATGCATGTATGCATGCATGTATGCATATATTTATATACATACATATATATATATATGTTTGTAGGCATGAATGTGTGTATGTGTACATATAATACACACAGACACACTGCACACACACACACACACACACACACACACACACACAATCCGGTGTACATAACTGAAGCAGTATTAAGTTAAAATAGCCAGCTATGTATCATACGAAATGCAGATATATCGTTGAGAGGCACGTTACTACAGTTTTCGTCAGAGATAAAGTAATCTTATGGACGTGCTGTGTTACAAACACAATATATATCGGAGTGAGACTAAAAACTATATCTGCAGCGGTTATCGATATCGCCAGATGCATTTCGGTCTTGTGCCTTGTCAGCGACGTACAAGCAGGCACACATACGCACAGGTATATTTCCCGCTCGGACACACATATAATCGGTGCATTATGGATGGCGATTGTAAAGCCGATAGAACATTAAAATTTCTTGTACGACACAGTACCATTGATCTACTAGTCCCGAAACGCACGACATCACAAGAATTGTGCTAACCTGGTTTACTTTTTATTTTGAAGGCAGTGGCGAAATCTGTAATGTAAGAGAGAAAACACTAAGCCCATCTATCATTTATTCTATTCTCTAACCAAGTTATTACATGAATTGGTTTTGGTTATTCTCAACGGGATTAGAAATATGTAATTCGTCCTGATATTTCGAGTTAAAAGGGTTTAAAGAAACTGATGAAATGATATAAATCATATATCCGTTATGTTGACGCGTCAAATGTTTGCTTCTGATATTAAAATTACCACCCATGCTCGGAGCGATAGGTTTGGGGTTGTAAATTGTAGTAGTGAAATATCGCTGAGACAAGTGGGCTGTATTCACGCGATGAAGGGATAAGGCTGAATCGGATGCTAGAATTACTGGTGCTGGCACAATAATGTGTTAGTTCCAGCATTCGATCCTCAGCAGAGGAGAGGTTGGTAAAGATGTCAAACACGCTATATTTAATTCGGTTTTCGAATTCCTCATCTACGGTCATGAATGTTGAGTAATGACCGAAAGAGTACGATCGCAAGCACAAGCAACCGAAATGGGATTCCTACGAATGATCTCTGTTGTAACGTTACTCGGCAGGTTGCGTAGCTCGAAGATCAGGGAGCCTCTTCAGGTCGAGCTGCTTTTTTCTCCGCATTGAGAGGCCACAGATTTGGTACTATGGAGTTGTGATCAGAATGTCGCAAGAAAGAACCGCAAGAAAGAATCGTAAAAAAGAATCGTAGGAAAGAATCGCAAAACGACGGATTCTTCAAGCCTAGCCGACAGGCATGTGGCCTAGGTGTGGCTCAAGAACGAGGTGGTCGGATAATATCAATAATCTCAGTTGGTCACGCTTGGGAATCCAGTTGGAAAATTAAATGACGGTTGCTTGACAAGACCTTATGTGGCCGAGGACTGTGCTTCAGCGACCTTCCCGGGAATATCGGACGGAGAAGGTGGATGGGTGAAATTCTGTAACATGGCTGTAGTAGGGTACAGTGATATACATGCGAGGGAGAATTTAGGCAAGTATTGTGATGCACAAGATTTACAGTATCTATTCACACTCATTAAATTCTTGTCGGTTGTCAATTGTTGGTTTTAATTTTATCAGAATGGCTTCTATTATATGCAGGTTACCGAGATTACAATCTTCAGCTTTTATGATAACCTCGACGTTCTTGTGATAACCTTGTTCTTGATCCTTGAAAAATGCAGGAGTTCGTTGTTTTCATATATTCCATAATGCTTCAAGCATATTACAACACTCTGTTATCTTTCTTTACACACGCACAAATACGCACACATATAGATACACATATGTAAACACATGACCACGCTCACAAATAGACCTCTTATATATATAAAGTATGTATGTATATATGTATGTGTGTATGTATGTGTGTATGTGTGCATACGTGCATGTGTGAGTGTGTGTGTGAGTGTGTGTGTGAGTGTGTGTGAGTGTGTGTGTGAGTGTGTGTGTGAGTGTGTGTGTGAGTGTGTGTGTGAGTGTGTGTGTGAGTGTGTGTATGTGTGTGTGTGTGGGGGTGTGTGTGTGTCATATAGAACAGATTTTATATTTGAATGGCGTGCATTTAGAAACATGTTTTAACAAAAATTGAGGGTACTTTTATTCATTCCGTGTGCTTAGAGCATGCCGTACACTTACCCGGAATTTCTAAGCACACACGCACACACACATACATACACACACACATACATACATAACGATGACGTAAGTCAGATTTGTATAGGAGACCATTCTTTCATGCAAAAAAAAAAAAAAAAAATCATTTTCCATGAAAAGAAGTCAGGAACCATAGCAATGAAGACAAGAATAATTAACGTCTCTGGATAAATTCAAAACGGAATTTTTAGAGAAGTTTATAGCAGTAATCAAGTGGTAAAATTATACTGATAAATAATATTATAATCAATACTACATTAAGCCCCATGGCAAAACTAGTGTCTGAACTTGAGAGGCGTTACAGTGGATTCTTTATATGAATCAAGATTGCTTACAGATCTGGGAAAAGGTTGGGAAGATTCCTGGATCAGTTATATAGAACGAGTAAAGAGTAGATTTCTATTTACAAGAAACTATGATAAGAGACGATAGTAAATCTACTGATTTGATGTAGGTTAAGTGGAATAGTTTAGCTAGTGAGCGTGTGTTCTGTCCGAAGATCAATCAAGCAATATATGCTCTGGTGACAAGAGACTATCCTTGGTATGGGCAATGGAATAAGAACAACCTTCGACACTGGATTTAATAAAGGGTTCGGCTTGAAATTCCGAGAACGCGGCCGAATC
This sequence comes from Octopus bimaculoides, assembly GCF_001194135.2. Taxonomy (NCBI): domain Eukaryota; kingdom Metazoa; phylum Mollusca; class Cephalopoda; order Octopoda; family Octopodidae; genus Octopus; species Octopus bimaculoides. The sequence continues at coordinate 71,981,885 of NC_068987.1, read as the reverse complement.
CATCAGGCACCTGAAGAGCGCTAGTAGATTGGGGTGTAGACAACTGAAACGTTGTGATTACAACAACCAATATAATGACCATAGTCCGAATACATTCAGTGTATGATAATGATAGAGCCTGTTCTCAGAAATTCTGATAAAATTTAATTGCTCGTATCTATATACACGAACTATGAACGATAAATCAAATATGATTGTTATTAGTAAATTTGCATTAAATTGGCAAACCATATAACGCAGCATGACAGGCCATAGAATCATGTATATAAATGCTCTTCCTTGGGAGGATCTGAAGTTGAATCGAAGATAAAAATAAGCAGCACATGTGTGATATAATATGGTACAATAACGCTACACAGAGAGTACAATTCAGACGTCTCTCCTAAAATATATGAGATCGTTAGTGAAATGAAAATACTTATGCCGCCTTAGATAGGCTACATATTTCGTAGTTCTGTAATGTTACTGTTGTTGTTGTTGTTGTTGAGTTTTCGAACTGGTTAACCTTGATTTACTAGATATGTTCATTAAAACAGTCTATCTGTAACCACCTCACCTTTTTATTTTGGGATAAAATAGGGCTTACATTATGACTCAGTAGGTGTGATTTGAGGAAGATTTGGCAGCTATTTCTTGCAGATCAAACCTCGTCGAGGTTCACGCTATGAAAACTCTTGCAGAATAGAAAATTACCTGGGAATGATCCCAAAGTCAGTTATTAATATAGAAAACTCATGTTCGACAGGGACATGAGCCTGTTCAAAAACAATAGACGCCGAACTTGATGTGTCTGCTCATTATCGGTAGAATTTAAATGTTATTTATATGCTCTACACAGGTTGTTTGAATGTGTTTATTCAATGTTACTGCGAAATAGTGGTGACTGAACCGGCAGGGGGAAAAGACTTTAAAGCTGTGACGACCAGCTTATCATCAACAGAGTTGTCTTTCAGGATGCAGAGTATTATCGCCGAAGTCTATTAACAACTATACATCTAGACTATAAAGTGTTTGCCATTCTTTGCTCATTAAATACTGAAGTCACCACGCCGCGCGTGGTAGTGAATCCCTTGTGAGCCATGTTGAGGAAATGACAAAGCTAAATATTAGAATGCATACAAGAGAGAAGAATTAATATCACACAATTGTTTTTTCGATGGCCTAAAGCTGTATTTAGGTAACATTTGCAACACCAAGAGACATAATTAGTCACAACATTTTCGAGTGGAGATTGCTCGAGATAAATGTTCATATCCGGTAATTAATTGAAGAAAGATTGTTGATTAGGCAAAGAATATAGGTATTCCTACAAATATATCGGAAGTGATTCGAATATTGCATACATCGTTTAAGAAAGTAAAGCTAGAGTGACGAAGGAAAACTTCAGCAGACTTCGGAAGGCATTGAAGCTTGGCTTGTCTGCATTTAATAAGGCCATCTCTCATAAGGCTTTTGTAGTGCCAGTGCTGGAGGTAACACCTAAGATTCAAAACTGGACTTAAGTGAAGAGATTCTAAAATGTTATTAACTACCACTGACAACTTCACATCAACAATGATACAGACTAAGTCTATGCTAAGCAGAGAGATAAAGACAGACACAAAATCAATCCAGACGGCTTTTGCGCGCCGTATCATGTTATTTAGGAAATGAAGAACTATTGAAAAGATACTCTGAGCTCCATGTAATCCAAGAGTAGCAGGAGTAACCTTTACAAACAGAAATTTAGAGGAGAAACACATGTCATACCAAGAGAAAATTACAAGTGGGTACATATCTCTAAAACTAGAGGAAAGGAACAACTTTTACACGAAGAGCGGGTTTTCTGGACTTGTAATATAAATATCCCATTCAACCTAGAAGGATATTTTGCTATTCAGTGACAGGAGTTATCTGTTAAATACTTGTTCCACAAGAGAGATAAGGATGCCTTTAAACCACCTCCTGTGATAGAAAATGCTGATTGTATGATACTAATGTGGGAGATACAACCAACATTATCAGCAGTTGCTCTGAAATATCCGCAAGATACTAATTACTTATGAGACAGTATATTATCACTAAAAGCATTTAGGATGTTATCCGTAGAAAGGGTTGTCCTGGTGCCATGCCAGAAACAGATTGTAGCCAAGCGTTTAAAATTATAGAATACTGGTGAAATTTTTCAATAAAAATCCAAGAACCTTGAGTAAACACAATAGGTTAGATATGGAATTAGGAATAAAAGTCATGCACTGTTGTAGCGGTTAGTTACCCAGGGAATGTGAATGTCTCATCTAAAAGTGGACAAAAGAGGTTATCTATATTTTACAGCTCATCTATCAAGTTATAGATTATCATTTATTACAGTTATCACTAATAATAAATAAGTTCATACATCTATATATCTGTCTTTAAAATGCATGACTGTTGGAGCTCTCCTCTTGGAAGACAATGTATATCCAAAATGTCGGTATCGACAGCAGTACTGATACCGACATTTTGGATACTTGACAGGCATGTAGATGAAATCCGTTTTATAGATATATTAAAACCTACAAGATTCTGACGTTAACTGCAAGCTCCCGCAGAAACAGTGGTATTGGCAAGATCGGTTTTAGAAAGAAGTGGAAGAAGGAGGCGTGTAACCAGCTTTTGAGTGTCGTATGATATCAATCAGACGTTTCTTAAACGACAATAGCAAAATTATATACAATAACAAGGTGCTCAAAAGTGAAGAAAACAATATCCCATTTAGTCTGTTATGAGTCCTAGGACTCATAAGGCCTGAACTTAATCCGGTTGCTATGGAGAACAAGTGAGATTATAAAACTGCCACAGAACAGGACGCTGTTTCGTCTCATGGTTGACTTTCCAGCTATTTTATTGCGGAGTTGACTTTCCAGCTATTGCGGAGTGGACTAAAGCAACTCGAAATGAAGTGCTTTGCGCAAGAACACAAAACACCACCCACTTTGTGAATCAAAATCACGATCTTATGACCGTGAGTGCAACACCCTAACCATTAGACGACTCGATTTGCTGATGACTTCCCATTTGACCTCAAAATTGCCTCAGCAAAGACTTGGGTAAAAAAAACTTTGCATACTACAAAAATGTAATACATCCGAATATTTCCTGTAAATTTCAGGATATTGCTAATATTAACATGAAGCGTAGCCTTTTTTGGACTCCTGAACCTTACATCACATCACATTTGAAGGGTTATTCTCATTAATAGAAGAACACGAGACAGTTACGAAATACTTAATGAACAAAGAGACAGTGAAGCCTTTACTGCTAAGATGCAATCGAAAATGTCTATTATATACCATTTCTGAGACAAGATATATTTGGAATCAAGTAGCTGTGTAAAAGCGTTAACACGGGATAGCTTCCAACTGCAGCAAGGTATTGTTACGAAATAATATATAATGCTCCGAAGGAAGGGCTGCTCTAGGATAAACATGGCAATACCTCTGTTGCTGAATACATGCAATCATATAAACATATGGAATATTGGTGGAACGTTCCTGTCAAAACCTCCTCTCAGAGCAAAATTTAGCAGACATCATATAGTTGTTTGAGGCAAAAGATAAGTCTTATAGTCACAAAAGTTAACTGTTCAGCAGATATGAACATCTCCTTCAAAATCAGTCAGAATGAGAATATTTATAGACATCTGCTTCGAGACTTGTAGTTTCTCCATCGTGACTATAAATTCATTTTTATAACCAATCATCATTGCTGCACTTGGTTATGTTAATATATGTTTTAAGTGACATTCTGCAATAGTTAGGGCTTTCAGGCAAAGAAAGGTATCAGCTAATACGCACTTTAGAAATACAATCTGTCAATGGAACAGTAAAACAATGCAAGACTCTTCTAAAGTTAAATATGTAACAACGGCGAGTTTTATCCTATCCAAATTACATCTATAAGGTTTTATTAGACTTAACTCCTTCACTGTAGGCAAGACTCAAATAATTAAACGAGAAAGAGACTACGCACATGCATACAAACAGAAGTGTGTTCGTACGCGTACGGATAAGTACGTAAATACGTCCATACGCACGCACGTATATATGCATCCAATTATTTGCCTCTATATATCTAAATATAAGGCATAGGTGTGTCTGTGTGGTAAGAAGTTTGCTTCCTTACCACATGGTTCCGGGTTCAGTCCCATTGTGTGGTACCTTGGGAAAGTGTCTTTTATTATAACCTCGAGCCGATCAAAGCCTTGTGAGTTGATTTGATAGACGGAAACTGAAAGAAGCCTGTCGTATATATATATATATATATATAGAAAGTCAAGGAAGAAACAATCATGGTCTCACTTGACGTGATTAATTTATACACCAGTATACCTCATAATTATGGACTTGAGGCAATTCAATTCTGGCTGGATCAATTCCCGAAAGAAATCCCAAACAGGATCAGTAAAGAATTCATTACTAAATCGGTTGAATTCATCTTACGAAACAACCACTTCATGTTTGACAATACTTTCTACCGACAAAAATCCGGAATTGCTATGGGCACTAGGGCAG
>NC_068987.1:71974260-71974748 GCF_001194135.2 Octopus bimaculoides | reverse complement strand
TATATATATATATATATATATATATACAGACATACACACATATGTATGTATATATATATGTATATATGCATGCATATACATATATTGAGATAGACAACACGCATACATACATAAACAGAAAAGAGAGGGATGGGCGAAAGAGAGAGAGAGAGGGGAGGAGTGAGAAGGGAGAGAGGAAGGGAGAGAAAGAAAGAAAGAGTCAATGAAAAAGAAGGAGGGAACTGGAATGAGAGGATTATTCAGAGTGAAAGAGTTAACTAAAAGGTTAGTGATACACATACACAACTATACACACACATACGGGGACACCCCCCCGCACACTTTACACACACATATGCACGCAAACACGAACAGTTTATATATATATTTGTGTACGTGTGTATATGCGTGTATATTTGTGTTTATATACATATATATGCATGCATTTATATATGTATGTATATACTTACACACAAACGTATATATGTAAATATATATATATATATATA
>NC_068987.1:71971264-71973432 GCF_001194135.2 Octopus bimaculoides | reverse complement strand
ATATTCTCTTGCGGAATTTCTTGCCAAGTTTCATGCAGTAATCTCAAAAGATTTGGCTTTGAAGATGCTTTCTTGCTCTTTTTATGAAGTGTCCTGCCTATTATGTCCCGGAGGTGTTCAATAGGGTTCATATCTGGTAACTGGCTCGGCCATGGAAGCTTTTTAATGCCATTCTCATTCAACAAATCTCGGGTCATTTTAGCTGTGTGACAAGGAGCCCCATCTTCCATAAATAAAGAGTCTTCTTTAATCATTTCACCACTGGAGAAGATTGGAAGGAGTCCTTTCTGCAATATGGACACATATTTATCTGAGTTTATGTTTCCCTCACACTCCACCAGCTCTGATCAACCATTGCCCCAAATTACTCCCCAGACAATCATAGAATAACTGCCGTGTTTCATTGTTGGATGCAATCTTTTCACATCAAATTCTTGATCACAGAGTCTTCAGACCCATACTCGACCATTGTCAGGAAATGCAGCAAATCTGGACTCATCAGAAAATATGACAGTGTTCCCAAATGCTAGTGGCCTCTTCACCATCTCACTGGCCCAATCTTTTCTCTGTTTGATGTTGGCTGGTCGAAGAAGTGGCTTCCTTCTCGCTGCTCTGCCATAGTAACCAAGTTTGTGGAGTTTGTGGAGATACCTGACAGCTGTTCTAGGACTGACATCAACTTGTTCTGCTGTGTCAGAGGCCTTGCAACGAGGATTGTCCTCCACACTTCTCTCATCAAAGAGAAGGATCCTTTCAGAGTACCACCACCTATTTGAAATTCAGACAGTTCCAAGGCAGCTTTTGTACCTGGCATGATTAAACAGTCACATATATAACCTGAAACATAAAAATGTCAATTAATAAAAAGAAATATAAACCTTTACATAAGACGATTGTTTTATGGGGTGTCTATTTACTTCTACCATGTCTGCGTATACTGTGGTAGATACCTTGAGAGAAACTCTCGTATTAGCTTTTGGTGCAAAAGCCAATCCCTACCACCTCCAGCGCTGAGACCGCCAGATCACATGATTTCAGTTTACCTTGGTTTTGTCAATGTTGGACGCCCGACTCCGCAGATATAGCAGCGATTCCTCTCACCGTCAGTGATACATAGAATAACGGTGCCATAACAAGCGCTGGTGTCGCGATTAGCCAGTGAGCTTGTTAAAAATACATATATCAGCGACAGAGGCAGTATTAATACTGAGAGGTAATATTTATCCCCACTTAAACATGGATGTTCTATTAGAACAAACTATTCTACGGTAAGTACCATCAAAGAACCTCTCACGTTAGCTTTTGGTGCATCTGTCTACCACAAGAATGCATTTTGCATTAAAAGCCAATATGTGAGTCTATCTCATTGTATCTACTGCAGTGTAGCTTGTTTAGACAGAACATCCGCGTTTGTGGAGATAAATGTTATCCTTTAAAATACAGTCCATATCTCTGAGAAACCTAACATATGATCTTTTCTTTTATATTTTACTTGTTTCAGTCTTCGGACTGCAGCCATGCTGGAGTACCGAGTACCGTTTTGAAGAGTTTAGCCAAACAAATCGACTCAGTGGTCATTTATTTTCTAAGTGTGATACTTATTCTATCGGTCATTTTTACCGAACCGTCAAGTTGCGGGAACGTAAACCAAAACCGGGTGTCAAGTGGTGGTAGAGGACGAGCACAAAGACACGCGCACGCACGCACACACACGTGCGCGCGCGACGGATTTCCTCATAGTTTCCATCAATAAACTTCCCTCACAAAGAATTGGTTGGCCCGAGGGCCATAGTAGAAAACACTTTCTCAAGACACAGTGTAGAGGCACGTCGTTTCTTAATCACGCTTCCATGCATACACCTCAAAAACAAGTTACATATGCATCGCCCGGGAAACGAACGCTGGTCGCTCCTTGCGGTAAGTGGGCATTTTACCACTGAACCTCGAACCTTATAGGTTCGAAAGTGCTAAATCCACTAGATATCACAAAGAATCTAAATGAAATTTCGTATTAATCAAGGACATTTTAGGACCAAAATCCTTTAAAATTTTCTCTTATGGACGCGAAAACCTTGGTAACCCTATGAACTGGCCAAAACTATCTTTCTCTAAATACTCTACGGCTGTATAACTTAGAGTGTGCTTCTCTTTCGGATTTATGATTTACT
>NC_068987.1:71968193-71971254 GCF_001194135.2 Octopus bimaculoides | reverse complement strand
TATATATATATATATATATATATATATATATATATGTGTGTGTGTGTCAAGTCTCATGTCTCTGCCGTAAGGCATTACTTCCACTCACGCCACCTTAATTTAATTCGTCCTTAGTCGAAAGACACCCGTTGTTAATGTCCTGTTATTTGTATTTGCGTACCATTTCTCCGTTTTTTTTTCGTCCTTGTTTTCGTATACATTCGCTGCTTTCTTCCAAGGAATCTAGTGCTCTTAGCTTAGTTTTTCCTTGGGGCTGGCCAGATTGGAACAATCTTGAGTATAACCAGCTGAAATTGCAAAGATAATCTGTAACTCGACTGAGGAAAGAAAACTTCGAATGACCCGTCCTTGTTTTCTTTGTATCGTCTGTCTGGATGTTTTGTTGTCCCTTTTTTTGTATCACCTAACTGTCTGAATGTTTTGCGTTCTTGTCCCATTTTTGTATTATATATATAGTACTGGGTGCGATAGCGTAATATATATCCTTGAAAGGGAGTGGCTTTAGCATGGCCGCAGCCCTCTAACTGTAACCAGTAAAAGAATAAAGAATATCAAAAAGTTTTTAGTTTATAACGTATTATCAATAAATTTAATGTAAAATGAAGGCATTAAGATGTTTTAAGATAACGTTGTAGTGAACATTGAGGACAAGCACTTTTGCTTTGGATGTCATAAAAATATTACTCACAACGGTTCTTGTATACAGATCTCTTAAAGGGTTGTTGAATAATGCGTCCAGTATACTAGATAATAAAATAGAAAATGTCGCAATTTACTAGCAGGAGTTATTGATTATTAATTAGTTAGTAACTAATGACAACTAATTCACCGATCAAACACCGGTCGCTTAATATTTGTTTTACATTAACCCAACTTATTAAGATGTTAAAATCAACCTCTTAAGATTCAGTAGTAAATAATGAAGAATTGATATCAGAGTTTAAATTTCATTAACAGCATTCATGTAAAGTGTGAATATTAATCTCTGTCCTTAGTACTTAGCAGAACAACAATAATGCAGCGAGAATTTTCTCTTTAATATGTAAAACTTAATTAAATAAAGACTCACATTTCTTGTATGACCTCTGAAGAAGAGCCTTATCGAAAACGTTAGAATTCCCCTCAAAGTAAATGGGCTTATAAAATTTATCATCTGAAGTATGGTTAGATTATAATTTACAAACATCTTGTAAAGATTTTTATGTACAAGTTGTGTCCATTATGCCAACATAAACTCTCAAATTCTAACTACTTCAAGATAATAAGTCTCTTCCAAGCATCTGACAAACTAGTTATTGATTGCAATAACCGGGGTTTTGTGCAGATAAAGACTTTTTTGTTCCTTTTTGTTATCGCTTTTAACAAGCATAAATTTATTGTTTCTTATAACCACTTGTACGTAACTGCGAGGTAATGACTTCTGATAACAATGGTAATAAAAAATTTTTTCTGAGAAATATTATTTCTTCCCCGAGATCGACTTTACCTTTTCAGCATCGATAAAATAAAGTACCAGTCAATCACTGGGGTCGATGTAATCGATCAGACCTTTCCCCAAATTCAGGCCTTCTGTAGGAGAAAGAAATATTATACTCATTCAGATCGCGTAAGGCAACGAGCTGTTAGGATCGTTAGGACGTTCGGCAATAGCAACAAAATTAGCAGGTCAATTAATTAATCTACGCGGTGGCACTGTATACCACCAACAAATGAAAACGAAAATCCGACAGGCGTGCACTACATGTCTGTACTCTAGATGTAACAGCCGGGAACTGACGCCGCTTACCAGTGCGAAAATTTTCACGCATGCACAGGAAGAGTAGCATCACTTTTCACCCAAAGGATTTTGCCCACACGGCAATAGTTTTGGTGGGAAAAATATAAGGCCGGATACTTCTTGGACGCACCTCATGTATTGCTTCTTATTCCAACATTTCTTCCTACATGACATAGAACGCCACGAATGGCAAACCTATAAACCCCGAATTCTTCTCAATATAAAATACATAGATTACTAAGGGAGAGTCTAAGTTGTGCAACCCAGCAGAAGCCTTCAAAGGATGTTTGTTGGTATATTAGATAAGGTTCATTATATGATGGACGCATAGATTATCCACGGTTATGCTTGTAGTCACCTCCCACCCAAAGGATCTTGCTCATGCGGCATTCGTTTTCGGTGGGGAAAAATAATTAAAATCGGATACTTTTTGAATGCACTACATGCACTACTACTATTCTATAAGTTGACTATCGTTACACTTCTATTACACAACACAGTACTTCTGCTACACTTCCACTACACTCCCATTACACATCCACTTCACAATCGTTGCACAAGCATTATACTAGTATGCCACCACAACGCAGCCCGATGCAGACTCTATACTACTACTACTACTACTACTACTACTACTACTACTACTGCTGCAGCTGCTGCTATTACTACTACTAAACTATTACTATTGCTGCTGCTGCTACTACTACTGCTGCGATTACCATTATTACTACCACCACTAAAACTACAACTACTACTGCTGCTATTACTGAAGCCTCTGTCACCGCTGCTACTACTACTACTACTACTATTACTACTACTACTACTACTACTACTACCACCGCTGTTGTGGCTTCTGCTGCTGCTGCTACTACTGCTACTACTACTACTATTACCACCACCGCTGCTGCTGTTGCTGCTGCTACTACTACTACTACTACTACTACTACTACTACTACTACTACCACCGCTGTTGAGGCTGCTGCTGCTGCTACTACTACTACTACTACTACTACTACTACTACTACCACCACCGCTGCTGCTGCTACTGCTACTACTACTACTACTACTACTACTACTACTACTACTACTACTACTACTTTACAATCACTAAGTAACCACTACAAAAGCACTACACTAACGCCGCGTCAGCATCGACAACTTCCCTCATCATAACAAACACCACCAATTATCAGCAGAACCATTGGCGGTGCTGGAACCACCATTATTATTTCTACCATTTCCATTATGACAAACACAACCACCATAACAAGCCCTCCCTCCCAC
>NC_068987.1:71961846-71966234 GCF_001194135.2 Octopus bimaculoides | reverse complement strand
ATATATATATTATATATATATATGTGTGTATATGTATGTATGTATGTATGTATGTATGTATGTACATACGTATGTATATATGTATGCATGTATGCATGTATGTATAAATATACGGTAAACACGGTAAAAATGGATCCCCGTCGGCTTTAATGATGAGTAATTCCGTTATTCGATCGAAAGAACTGTGCTTATTCATGGAATGAACCTTTACGCACACACACACACACACACATGAACGTTCACATATACATACACGCGCACACACATATACACACCCGAGCACACATACGTACACACACGTATGCACACACATGTTTTAGTATATGTATGCATGTATGTATGCGTTTGTGTAAATATGTGTATATCTAAATAAGAAAGCGCTTTCCTTTTATACACGTTATATTAAAGACATGACAATGTTTGAGTTTAATCTTTTTTTATTAAGGATTTTTACCCTTGAAATTCCATTGAGAACCGATAAAATTGGTAGCGTTTCTACATGTAGGAAAACTTTTTATCGGTTCCTCAGTAGAAATTAAGATGGTGAGAAGGCAAATTGTTTAACGGCATTTTTGCCCGTCTTTACGTTCTGAGTTCAGTCTCTGTCGAGGTCGAATTTCCCTTTCATTCTTTCGGGGTCAAATAAAATAAGTATCATTTGAGCACTGAGGTCGATGTAATCGACTTACTCCCTTTCCTCGAAATTGCTGGCCTTGTGCTAAAATTTGAAATTAATATCTCAATCGAAATTAATGCGGTGAAGCAGCAGAATCGTTAGCACGCTGAGTTCAAATTCTACCGATATCGACTTTGCTTTTCATCCTTTCGGGGTCGATAAAAGAAGTACCAGTCGAGTATTGAGGTCGATGTTATTGACTTACTCCCTCCGCTGAAATTACTGGCCTTGTGCCAAAATTTAAAACTAGCATCTCAATAGAAACTGGAAACATAATCGTGGATAATGAACCCTGTCTCATATGTCAACAAACATCCTTTGATAACTTCTGTTGCATTACAATACTTAGATCTTCCTTTCTGTTGTCCAAAACGTATCTATATATTTTATATTCAGAAGGGCAGTGCCGCTAAGGGTTTTCCACTCGGGGGTTACATTCGTGACGTTCTATATGGTATGTAAGTTGAAATGTTGGAATAAGAAACAATATCCAAATATATGGTTTCAAAATTTTGGCACAAGGCCAGCAATTCTAGGGGAGGAGTAAATAGATTACATCGATTTCAGTGTTCGAACGATACTTATTTTACCAACCCTGAAAGGATGAAGGGTAAAATCGATCTCGGTGGGATTAGAACTCAGAACGTAAAGATGGACGATGTGCCTTTAAACATTTTGCCATCTCGCCCCATTAACTTTGATTGAGATATCGATAAAAAGTTTCCCTACATGTAGAAACGCTACCAATTTTGTCGGTTCTCTGAAGAATTTCTAGGGGAAAAAATCCTTAATAAAAAAGATAAAACTCGAACATTGCCATGTCTTTAATATAAGCCTTTCACCTGGTGTGCTGACGATTCTGCCAGCTCACCGCCTTACAATGTCTAAATATATGCCGTTCTATGACGTGGTGTTAGAAAGTTTCGTTTGGAATGTGTAGGTGTTTGTGGTAGATGATTCAAATACACGTGCGCGCTCACATACATATACATAATATATTTATCTACATGTAGTAAAAATAGTAAAGTTTTTTCCTCGAGTCATACAGACTCATAATGGCCGGTTTCCCAGTTTCAATGGCGTAGAAATTCCCCACCTGGACGGGACGCCGGTCCGTCACAGGATTACTCATTTTTGCCAGCTGAGCGAACTGAAGTAACGGAAAATGAAGTGTTTCGCTCAGGAACACAACGCGTTGCCCGGTCCAAGAATCGAAACCATTTAGCCATGACACCAATACCTTTACCATTAAGCCACGCACCTCCACCTTGTCTACAGGAAAACATCCATATATATATATATATATATATTACAGAAATATACAGACCACGCGCATACATGTGTCTTTACACACACATATATACATAAAAATACATATATAAATTACCGTTGTTTGCTTGTTTATGACCATCCAGCCAGTATATACATGTTTAATTTATACATGCAGTGGTTACTGAAATCTTCAGATCCTAAAGCCGAAACTTTGAAGCCAGTGTCCACCTGTACCTCGTAAAAGTTTAGCATACATGGACTCTACTAAAAAATATTGAGTAATACTTCAGTAGAATGTTAAGTTGTTTTTATATATGACCTGATATAAAATCAAGCACACACACATGCATGCATACATATGTAGATGTATATATACATCCACATATATCTATGGGGAAAATAATAAGGGTTGAAAACGCACTAAATTTTTATACATATATATTTATTTACTTGAATAACTTCAGTTTTATTTTTTAACACAGAAAGTAAATATTTCTGTTATATAGCTACATATGTACATGAAACTAAAGATACAAAATTTTTACACAACAAATGTTTTCATAACACAGTTTTATTGTAAAACTTATTTAGTGTATGTTTTCACAAGGTGGGTTTTAAATACACACACACACGCACAAAAAGAAAGATAGATATAGAGGGACAAAGGGAGAGAGAGTGAGAGAGGGGAGAGAGAGAGAGAGAGAAAGAAAGAGAGGGCAGGAGAAAAAGAAACTCACATGTTACTGAAAAGTTCGTATAGAAAAAGTTTTCCTATAAAATAAGTTTTACTGAACAAAATTTTAGTGAGTGTTGTAACTAAAAGAAGTTCTGCAAAAGGAAAATCATATTTTGCGAACCGGTTTCACTATCGATCACCTTAGGGAAGTTTTAAGTTTGTTCTTCAGTGCATTTTCAGACCAAGCGATGGGAGATCTATATGACATTAATTTTATAAAGTCATGCCCCTTACGTCATTTTGAAAACAAAGGGCGCAATTGGAAGTTTGTGTTTTTTTACCGCTTATATTCGTTTAATACGGGTATATGTTGATTAATATTTTCATTGAATAATGTATTCTAGAAAAACAGAAAGAACGATCATGGCCAGGAAGCTTTGATCATAAATCTGCTCGACCAGAGTTTACTTGGGGCTAAAAAAATAACGACATCAAGCGACAACAAACGACCTTGAAGCAACAATGTGGCTCCTCAACCTACTAAAAATAGCAGCCAAATTTTTTATAATTCAAATTATATTACTTTAAAATCGAAGGACAGGTTGTATAATCTAGGCTTAAATGATAGACGAGATGTTCACGGCTGCAAAACCTTCGATCACATGTCTGCCCAATCAGAGCAGAACAGACATGGGTATAAAGAAGTCAAAGAAGGAGCTACTTATGTGGTTGTTCGATACCCTAAGAATAATAGCCAAAACCGCTGTGAAATTACATCCTGCCATTTTAAAGAGAGAGATATTAAAGGTCTCCACTGTGTCTTGAAAAGAGGATGAGTTTGCTGCAGTTGGTGTACCTTTAATCAGACGACTATTTGTGAGTGTAAATCGTAATTCAATACACTGTCATACAATTAGCAGTGCCCCAGCATGGTCGCAATATAATGACTAAAACAAGTGAAAAGTAAAAGATATACGCACATGTACGACACATGCGCACATTATACATACATACATACATACATACATACATATATATATATCGTTTTTAGAAAACATAAATCCGGAGAAGAAGCACACTCTAAGAAGTAGAGCAGTCTGTTTTTTACTGGGGGAGGCCAGCTTATGAAGTTACTCTGGGTTTCCTGTCCATAAAGGGTTTAACTTTATGGCGCATCTTCAGATCCTAAGACCTGTTGACCTAAGACCTCTTTAAAACATGGAGGAGAAAAGCCTCGTTACAAATGTAAAGAAGGGGATTATCTCCCTTTGCCAATTGCTATCGACTATCGATTATCGGCATCCTGCCGTGCCGCCATCATTCAGCTGCGAGGGTAAACAATAGGATTCTTTTAGGATTCTCACGCTTTCAGCTCTGCATAACCTGCAGCATTTCGTCCTGTTGATGTAGGGGCCTGGGTTTTCGAGGGTTTTTCATGAGATCGAGTGTGGGATCCCGTCATCTCTTAGCTGCCAGACGTGACTGGCCGGCGATGTTACGTATCTCCTATCTGGGACCCTGAAGAAGGATTTATGGTTGGAAACGCGTCTCTTGAAAGAATTCCCAGTACATCCAATGTATCTCCGTGGGTGCACGATGTCGGTGCTTCACCCATTATTGCTGTTGCTGGTATTTTTGCTGCCGTTGTTGCTGTAGCTGCCAATGTTGCTGCCGTCACCGATGTTTCTGTTGTTGCTGCTGCTGGTGATGATGTTGGAGCTGGGTCTGCTGGTGTTAGTGCCGCTGGAGCTGCTAGTGTTGGTG
>NC_068987.1:71957503-71961516 GCF_001194135.2 Octopus bimaculoides | reverse complement strand
ACACACACACACACACACACATATAAGTTCAAAAAAGAAAAAACCTCAAAAAAGAAAAACGACAAAAAGCAACAAAAAAAACAACAACGCGAGGACGTGATACAGATTGTATTACTGGACGCTCAGGAAAGGAAAGAAAAAGAATTTGACGTTTCGAGCAGAGCTCTTCGTCGGAAACATACGAAAGTCCAAAGAAGGGAAGACGGAGGAAGACAAAATTGCCAACGATATCCACGAGGATCAATTTTGTCCATGTTTATACGAGGGTTTGTAAATAAACCAGCAGGTAGAAAAATCTAAGGGGAGATAATCGGTGATTGTTAGTATTCGAGATAAGAGAGGTAATTGTACTTTTTTTCAGTGGGAGACTCACATTTTTGTAGGTTGCACTTATATATATATATATATATATATATATATATAAATGAACATATACAAAATGTCTAAAAATGAAAGAAATAGATGCCACTTGCAAGCCTGTATCATAATATGTACTATGCTTAAAAATTTTTTTTTTAGGTATTTATGTAGTTGGGAGCAAACGTAGATATTTTCTTGCATCCTCCCACCTTTGACCTAACAGAACATCAAAAATCTGACAACTGGAGGAAGAGAGACGGCTGCACCAGCACTTGGCTGGTACTCAGTTAATCTTAATAGACTAGAGTCACATGGAATGAAGTGCTGTGATCAATGACATCGCGTTGCACAGTCAAGGAATCGAACATACAACGTTATGATCGTGATCTTAAAACCGTAGCCACTAGACCACGCGCTTTGACCGAGAATACAGATACGTATAGGAATTACGATGTGTACATATATAAATTTAGGCCAAAGTAGGTATCAGTCTACAGTCAAAGATATATATACATATATATATATATATATATAACATCCATTTACAAAGTTTATGTGACAAACAGCTTAATTAATAAATTACTGAATGTTCAGCAGTTAGTACATAATTAATTACACTAATCTTACTTGTTACCCTTTACAGAGCCTCTCCGAGATCGCGAAAGTGAGTGAAGAACGTATCTTTATATCAGAGACTTGGGCCAAATACTTGAAATATAATGGACTCTGCTAAAGGTGTTTAAGTTTCCAGGTAATGGTGTTAGACTAGGCAGTGGGGTGAGTCTATCCTCGAAGTAGGCCTTGGTGGAATTTGAACTTAGGTCGCAAAGAACCGGTACAGGCATCGCAAGGAATATTATTTCACATTGTTATAGTTTCACATAGCCACCACCTTGGATTGGTGATTTTTCTTTTTAATACTGACCCTGGAAGATAAAAGGCAAAGCTGGCCTCCTCGGTATTTGAACTCAGAGCGCAGAAACCCATGACATTTCATTGGATGGTCTAACTACTCTTCCAGTTCACCCTCTGAGCTACTAAGAATGAGTTATCTAGGAAAATCGGTGTATGATAATTAATATCAGTTTCAAATTTTGGCACAAGGCTGGCAATTTCGGGGAATGGAGTAAATCGATTACATCGACTCCAGTGCTCAACTGGTACTTACTTTACCAACCCCAAAAGGATGAAAGGCATCGGCGGAATTTGACCTCGGAACATAAAGACCGACGAAATGACTTCAAGCATTTTACCCAGCGTGCTAATGATTCTACCAGCTCACTGCTTTTGTATCACTAATAATGGTTTCAAATTTTGGCACAAGGTGAACAATTACAGGGAAGGGAGTAACTCGATTACTTCGACCCCAGTCGAGGTAATAGTCTTACTCCAAGTGGCACTTACTTTATCGACCCCGAAAGGATGAAAGGCAAAATACTTCGGCTTTGAATTCAGAATGTAAAGACGGACGAAATGCCACTAAGCATTATTTTCCAGCATGTTAACTTATCTGCCTACTTGCCGCCTTAAGTAATAATAAATATTAATCATGAAGATGTATTTCTTTTCTACTCTTTACTCTTTTACTCTTTTACTTGTTTCAGTCATTTGTCTGCGGCCATGCTGGAGCACCGCCTTTAGTCGAGTAGATCGACCCCAGGACTTATTCTTTGGAAGCCTAGTACTTATTCTATCGGTCGCTTTTGCCGAACCGCTAAGTTACGGGGACGTAAACACATCACCATCGGTTGTCAAGCTATGTTGGGGGGACAAACACAGACACACAAACATATATACACACACATGCATATATATACATATATACGACGGGCTTCTTTCAGTTTCTGGCTACCAAATCCACTCACAAGGCTTTGGTCGGCCCGAGGCTATAGTAGAAGACACTTGCCCAAGGTGCCACGCAGTGGGAATGAACCCAGAACCATGTGGTTGGTAAGCAAGTTACTTACCACACAGCCACTCCTGCGCCTAGGCACAAAGCCCCAAATTTTTTGGGGGAAGGGGCTAGTCGATTAGATCGATCTCAGTACGCAACTGATACTTAATTTATCGACCCCGAAAGGATGAAAGGTAAAGTCGACCTCGGCGGAATTTGAACTCAGAACGTAAAGACAGACGAAATACCGCTAAGCATTCCGCCCGGCGTGCTAACGTTTCTGCAAGCTCGCCGCCTTCACGAAGATGTACTTGCATAGCATGTACTTTGATGTGAGATCGTGTGCTGAAACAAAAGCGATTGCCACATGAAGATATAAATTAACCAACCAGAAACAAAATCTGTTTTACTTTTGTCGCTCGAAACTGCGACCTGTTCACTGACAAAAAACTTGTGCTGCATAGTAATAAATTAATGAAGTCACAAATAACAGTGGTTATAAATAGCGCCACTGAAAGATAGGGGAGGATAGTTAACTACGGAAGAAATCACAATAATGATTGAAACTAATTAATTAGATCTTTTTTCCATTCACGCCAGGATTGATTAAACAAAATAAATAAGTAAATAAAAACCAAACAAAATCGCAATAGTTTACGACTCCCCAGCGTATTTAATTAGATTTAATTAATTTTCATATGTGGTGCTAGCTCAAATCTGTAGCTTTATTCTATGATATATCATAGATCAAATATAGCTTGATCTCACTATTTCTTTACCATAGTTCCCAGGCGGCTTTTCCTTGCATTACATCAGCCGTACAATTCGACGTAACTGTAAACTCACAAAAGTCCAAGTTGCAATTCTCTTCAAATATATTAATTCCACACGGAAGCTAAGAAAGCGTTTTAAGTTTCACATCTATTCAAGCTATATTCCAACTTAACAAGTAAGATCTCTTGTATATACAGAACTCTTCCAATACGTTATTATTCGAACAGTTCAATAACTAATCTATGTTCTGTTCTGTTAAAACCTTGTCTTGTCGTTCATTCCAGTCCACGTAACCATCGCTACTGTGAATTATACTCTGATTCCAACTCGGCACTAAATTGGTTTAATGCTGTTCAATACAGTTGTGCTCGCTCGGTTTAATCTAAAAAGTTGTATATCCTTTCAATTCTTAGATTAGTTTATCAAACACGTGATCATGAAGTAGAATGTAGTTGCACAACGAAGAAAAAGTGTTAAATTATTTTCTAAGAATGGTGCCAATTGCTCTTAATTTCCAACCAGTATGTGACTTTAATCCTGCCTTTGCCTACTGATTTTCCCATTGTATCGATAGCACAATTGACACAAGGGAATCATGAGAAATTCTCCAATTCGAAGGAAACCACATACAAGGTTTTGCTATGACTGTTTATCATAAAATTAAGAAAAGTTCGAAAGTAAGTTTAACAGTTGTCAGAAAGAAATTTAACACGAATCTTAGGAAGAAAGGAGCAGTTGATCCTCGATTTACGCGCTACTCGGTTTGTACGGTTTCACTCTTGCATAGATTTAGTTGATATTTTTTCACAAAGCAGCAGGTATGGCTGAATGGTAACAAATTTGGTTCCAGGTTCAGACTCACAGCATGGCGCCTCGGGCAGTTGTTTTCTACTACAGCATCGGGCGCCCGACCAAAGTCTTGTAAGAGGATTTGAAGTGTTAGATCGAAACTAAAAGAAGCCGTTGTATATATATATATATATAT
>NC_068987.1:71956126-71957109 GCF_001194135.2 Octopus bimaculoides | reverse complement strand
TTCATTTAATTTCTTCGACGATTAGGCAAACTACACTCTAAAGAAATGCTGGCGTTAGCAGTAAAAATTATGTTTAAGAAAATATTTTGTTAAATATTTACAAGATTGTATAATAGAGTCTCAAATGTCAAAGAAGTAGATTTCTCTGGAATGACAATAAATTAAGTCAGCGAGGGTGACGAGCTTGCAGAATCGTTAGCATACCGGGCGAAATGCTTAGCGGTATTTCGTCTGCCGTTACCTTCTGAGTTCAAATTCCGCCGAGGTCGACTTTGCATTTCATCCTTTTGAGGTCGATTAAATAAGTACCAGTCTGTCCTTGTTTGTCGCCTCTATGTTTAGCCCCTTGTAAGTAATAAAGAAATAAATATATAAAGTCAGCAGCGAGATGGCAGAATCGTTAGCACGCCCAGCAAAAAATGCTTAGCAGCATTTCGTCCGTCTGTACGCTCTGAGTTCAAATTCAAATGCCGCGGTCGACTTTGTCTTTCAGGGGTCGATAAAATAAGTACCAGTTGAACATTCGGATACCCCCGAAATTGATGGCCTTGTGCCAAAATTTGAAGCCAATATATTAACGCAAATTCAACTTCAAGATTGAAATGGTTCAACAGAAAGTACGAAGTAGTTTAACATAAACGAAGTAACTGTTAAAACAATTATACAAACAAATAAAAACAAGACAAAACAAAACAGAGACAGTATAATCGGAGGATCTTCAATAATTTTAAAATACATCATACATATGTAGTAACATCTTAGGAATAAAAAATTATTCTATCGGTCTTTTGTGCCGAACCGTTATGATACAAGATCATAAACACATTAGCATCGGTTGTCAAGCGATGGCGGAGTGACAAATACACACACATACATACATACATACATACATACATACATACATACATGTATACACACACACACACACACACACACATATATATATATATATATATATATATATATATATATATATATATATA
>NC_068987.1:71954547-71956042 GCF_001194135.2 Octopus bimaculoides | reverse complement strand
ACATATATATATATATATATATATATATATATACATACATACATAACTCTTGGTTTCTTGAAACAGCTGTCATGATAAGACATTATTTTTCTCTATATTTTTCCCTTTATAATCTTCATTGTTTGTGCGCCATGTAAATACATATATTCTTTTATATTTTTACTTGTATCAGCCATTTGATTTCAGCCGTACTGGAGCACTGGTCTAAGGGGTTTTAGTCGAAGAAATCGACCTCAAGATTTATTCTTTGTGAGCCTAGTACTTATTCGATTGTTGTTTTTTTGCCGAACCGCTATGTTACAGGAATCATAAACACACTAGCCGCGGTTGTCAAGCGATGGCGGGGTGACAAGCACAAACACATACACATAAATACACACACACACACACACACACATTTTATTAAGAATATTACTCAAAACGTAACTCCGTCGTTTTACACGATTTCGATATGCACAATGATTTGTGGAACCAGTCTACTGTATAAATCGAGGGACAGCTACATTTAATTTAGAAGAGCCTCAGAATGTTAAACTACAAATCCGACGACGACAGTCTTAGAACACACTCACTCTCTCAGCCACACATACATACATACACACATACATACATACACACTGTAACAGTCACACGCACACATCCATAAACACTTCATACTCTTTCACAATTACACACACACAAATACACACACCTAGACACACAATCATGCAGAAAACACTTTCTCTTACAGCCACACACATATCAAATACACACACACACACACACACAAATGCATGCACACCCAGACACACAAACACGCTCAGACACACACATACACCAAGACACACGCACACATAATTAAACGCAGACTTACACATACCCATGCACACACACACGCACACACACCCAGACACATACACACACAGACAACCCTTCTCTTATACACACAGACACTCAACACATACATACAGTACACATACATGAAAAAATTTAATTCACCAATCAATATATAATGATAATTATATGTTTGTCTTTGATAATAAACTTTGATCTCAAGATTAATATATTTCCCGAAGATTCTTGTTCACATCTGTTTCAGTGCCAGCTGCCACATTTTAGCCTTTGCATATAGGACCTCCCTTAGTCATGGTTTGATCATGGATTTTTGCATTGGGAAGCTTCTATCAAAGGCACAAACCTAGACAAGATCTTTTTTTGCGGAAAACTAGTAGAATTGTCTATGCATGTAAGTCTACCCTCTACATGCTACTGGTAACGTCCACGAGAAAGCAAGGTCGATACAGGTTGGCACCGATGTTGGAAGAAGTGCTGTTGCAAGAACACAAATAACCAGAAGAGATACCACAAAACCATCCGCCTCACGGAGCTCTAAAACTTGGGTTAGTTCACCCAACGGTATTGATACGTTTTAAAAGTTGATTTCGGTGGGAGCGCAGAAATTCGGAACAAATACTACGAAGCACACTTTATTGTCTTATAAAAGACACACTGGATG
>NC_068987.1:71949547-71952047 GCF_001194135.2 Octopus bimaculoides | reverse complement strand
TACTTCCATGAAGGAAGAGAAATACTAGAAATATATTTCTCTTAGTTTACAATACAAAATACACTTTTTTCTTTGTTGCTTCTTATCAATGTATTTTTTGTTCTAGATTCCTTCTGTCAGATAGCCTGTCTTTAAGTTGTAGGAAAATATAATGTGGCTAACATTTATCTCGACGGGATCGCTCAGCCTGCAAGAAACAGGGACGGAAATTTCTTCAAATCGCATCTTACCGTCTTCAAAGTAGACAAGTTGGAACATGTAGCATGTGGTTCACGATATCTGGGTAAAAATAACAGACGAAATGGTGACAGATAAAATGATTTTGACTATAGGTCCGCTCGATCTGAACATACCAAAGGCTACAAAATAGAAACAAGCAACAACAAAAACGAAAATAACACCAATGATTGAAGCTTTTATTTTTAATGTCATATAACTTGTGTTAGTAATCATAAACAATGAATTAGAAAAGAACTGCTGATCTAAAAGATACTGCGTCAGTTTTTCAAATAATGGTCATGACTTCGAACAACTAAGTTCTTTCAGCTAAAAGACATAGACACATATATTGAAATGAATACTACTCACCCGAATACATAATGGTTTCAAGTTTTGGTACAAGCCCAGCTATTCTGGAGGTATGTCAATTAAATCGATCCCATTGTTCAACTAATATTTGTTTTATCGATTTCTAAAGGATAAAAGGGAAAGTCGACCTTGGCAGAATTTGAACTCAGAACGTAAGGACGGACGAAATGCCGCTAAGCATTTTGCCCGGTGTAGCTAACGATTTCGCCAGTTCGCTGATCTTCATCCGAAATATATCATAATTCACCCAGTGTCTCGGTGGGTGGAACTTCGATGTCACAGTTGATTTCTTTAAAAATAAATGCACATTTGACTTTAGATCATCTAATAAGTTTTTCTTAAATTATTGCTTATTTTCGGTGTTATTCATTACGAAAACATAAATAGCAGACATGCGCGCGCTCACACACGCACACACACACACATTTAAACACATGCATGTGTGCGTTTGTTTAAATGTGCGTATGTGTGCATGTGTGTGTCTAAATGTATGTGTTTGAGTGCTTGTGTTTAAATGCGTGTGTGTGTGTGTGTTTAAAAATCTTAAAATAAAAGATCCTTAAAAGTCATTAAGAGAAAATAATTCGTGAAACTTTTAATGTCATGCAGAAATTTCTTTTCTTCTACACACACTTATTTTTGCTATATCAAACCGGAAGACGACTGCATGCTTATCTTCTTTGCTCCGAGCCATAATCAGTAGATTCAAAATTATTTCGGTAAATTTGCATGCAAGAAATGTAGGTTATATTAAATTTACGCCGTCGGCGTTAAAGGGTGTCTGTATCAGTGGGAGGAAGTGGTGGTGGCCGTGGTCGAGTTGGTGAAGAGCTAGAGGGTGCAATAATTGATTTATTTCAGAATTTGGATACCTTACATCATTGGGTGGTGTGTGGGGGAAGGAACAAAGGGAAGTTGTGACATTCATCTTGCTTCATAAACATTGAAAACAAATTGTAAAACCGACGAATAGGAAGTATGAATTTACTCTACAGTACTCATCTGAATTTGAGAAAGTTTGGGTAGTTAAGAGTTTCGCTTTGTTACGACGTACGTTCAGGTTCAATCCCACTGCGTGGCACTTTGGGAATAGAATCAGAACAAGAGCCATTTTTTGTTACACATCGGGGAGATAGTAGTGTTAGATTTCTTAGAACTGATGGTGCTGACGTTCATGACTGTTTGGAGAACATGGCAAAATCAACATGATAGGCATAAAAGGTAGCTGGCAGTTTGTTCACTAATGTCATTTGCTAAAATATTTCCCTCTCCGCTTTCAATGGTGCTGGTACTATCTTCACAGTTTCATAGATGATGCGGATAACAAAGCCGAAGTCACGCAAACTACTATCCATGGTGGACTTGTGAAGGTTTCTTCCTTCATTTCTTTCGGCAGCATCTTGTCCAAAGTTTCAGACCCTGCTATTTTAGCATTACCAATCGAATGCGAGCAACCCTCAGTGCCTGGACACCTCTCACAACCGTAACCTGAGATTCCTAAAACAAAAAGTTCTGAGCCTCAGAATACCATACAGTTCATACAGTTCCTGTACTTTGTATTTATTGACGTCACTGCCTAGAAAAATCACATATAAAATTCTTTCAGGATCCCACCAAGAATAATATTCCCTTATTAAACACCCAACCTAACAACCAGTTCGTGAAAACATAGAAGAAAACTTAGGGAGAAAGATCTGTTACTAAAATAACACGCAACGTCAATAAACTGGAGAAAAAAAAAAGAATCAGATAGACAAAGGCAGAGTTCGACAGAGACTTCAAGCCGAAGATAGTCTTCACAGATTCAGTTTTAATTTTGTAACCAACGATCCATCTCAAACATATGAAAAATGGAAACAGTGTCGATGAATAAACCATGATAACATCTTCGATAACAAGGAAACGCGAAACG
>NC_068987.1:71947444-71949223 GCF_001194135.2 Octopus bimaculoides | reverse complement strand
ACACACACACACACACACACACACACACACACACACACACACACACACACACACACGCCGCGCCCGCACACACGCACACACTGCACACAAGTACACACGTACATCTTCACACAAGTATACGCTCAATAATAAGTGTATGTATGTGTGTATCGCGCTATTTGGTGTGCTTAATAGCAGTAGAAGAGGTGTTTATAGTATACCATCTAACCTACAGCTACAAAAATCAGCAAAAACAATAACCTGAATGTAACCAACAGAAAATGCAGAAACAATGTGTGTGAAAGCACACCGACCTGGACTATGAATGATGTCATTGAACACCGAATCCATTGCTCACAGTTCATTAAGAACTGCCGATCTTCTCTGTAAACAGGAAATACTAAATTTGCCGGCGTGTGCAAAGCTTTGTCAAGCTGGAACTTATTGACTCAATGCGCACTAATCAGAGATGATTAAAATGAAGTTGTGTGCATTTATATTTTACACTCAAACGTGGAAAGACCTTCACTGCGGTTATTGTTTTGGAAATGAAATTCTCAAAGGCAATGCATATGAAAACGCACCAAACTACAACAACAACAACAACAACAAAAACAAAAACAGCAGTAACAGCAAAGCACAACAATAACTAACAAAGTTATTCATTAAGTTAGTGTGCCGATGAGGCACAAACCTGTATGAAAACCGACAGATCTATCCGAGTGTTGAGAAGTATATATGCAGTTACGACATAAGGAATCTAACGTTTCAAAACACCTCCGTCCGAGAGAGTGTGAAAACATTTACTCGATTTAATTGTTTTAATTCTTTCTCCGCACAAATATCAGAAGTCGATGTTAGCAGTATTGCATTACTGAAGACTTAGGTTAAGCTTTCCTTTTAAATCTGAATCTTAATTTGTGTATCTAAACGTGTGTGTATGTGCTTGTGTGTGTGTGTGTGCTTGTGTGTGTGTGTGTGTGTGTGTACGTGCGTGCGTGTGTGTGTACGTGCGTGTTTGTGTGATACATTGAACGATTCGTTTTGATAATTCACTTGAAAACTTAGCATGGAGTTGAAAATATCAGCTGTGGAGAACGGGATGGGAACGAGGTCAGATAAGCAATGAGAATTGGAGAGGAGGTACGAAAAGAAAACGTTTTTAATCGAGAGTTTAATGACGAAGGTCGAAAGAGAGAGTCCGTTATCCGCAACAAATTAACAGTAACAACAATATAACTACAACCATCACGATCAACACAAATACTCAACGCCCGGTCTGGGAATCGAAACCGTCTTCCTATGGCCGCGTGTCCGCTGCCCTAACCACTAGGCCATTGCGCCTCCACAAAGAATAACTTATTCCGTGTATAATTTATGCTATTACTAAAGGAAGAGTACATTCGCTCTTGTCTCTCCTTTATTGATTAACATAACACGCAGCTATGCAATAATAGAGAGAGTCCGTCGAGGATTATCAAGTTGTAAGCCATTAGTAAGTCGGTTTGCTATGTATTTCTTTACTTCGACAGATATGACTAGGACAGGAACCAACAAACGAAATTATCTTTTCAGTTGATCTAAAATATTATGCAAATTCAAGTTTCAGCAGTAATCAATCAATCAGGCGTAGTTGTGTGGCAAGAAGCTGGCTTCCCAACCACATCGTTCCGGGTTCAGTCCCACTGCATGATATCTTGGGCAAATGTCTTCTATTATAGCTTCATACATATTATAGCTACATACATGCATACATACATACATATATATACGTATATATATATATATATATATATATAT
>NC_068987.1:71945112-71945748 GCF_001194135.2 Octopus bimaculoides | reverse complement strand
ACACACACACACACACACACACACACACACACACACACAAGTGTACACATGTAACGAGCTTTTTTTTTCAGTTTGCTATATACCGAATCCAATCTCAAGGTTTTTGTCGGCCCGGGCTATAATAGAAGATACTTGCCCAAGATGCTACACAGTGGGACTGAGCCCAAGATCACATAATTGGGAACCATCTTTTTAACCCACACGGTCACATCGGCGCCTGCATATTTATTTTCTTACCGTTTTCAACCTTAACATGATCTGCTTTTATCACTACAACGCTCAGAAAAGAACTTCTATTCATGAACTTCACAAACAATACATCTATAGTACATGAAATACTCAGTTGAATTACAAGCACATTTATATACACCTTGCTTTTATTAATGTTGTAATTTGAAATGTGTTATTTTTCTATGCTGTGAATTACTGTCTACTTTCAAACCAGTAGATTATCAACATTTGTAAGATCGCGTGTTGTTTTATTCCTTTAATTATTATAACCACTTTGACAACACTTTGTCTACACGTCCGGTAGTATGTGGGAAATATATTAGGTTACTAACACACACACACACACACACACACACACACACACACACACACACACACACACACACACACACACACACACACACA
>NC_068987.1:71944621-71945042 GCF_001194135.2 Octopus bimaculoides | reverse complement strand
ACACACACACACGCAAATATGTATGCGTGAAGACATATGCATACATACACATTTATTGTATATCTATCTATCTATCTATCTATCTATCTATCTATCTATCTATCTATCTATCTATCTATCTATCTATCTATCTATCTATCTATCTATGTGTGTGTGTGTGTGAGTGTGCGGGTATGTGTGTGTGTGTGTAAATATATTTTAAGGGAGCGAGATGGTATGATCGTTAGCTCGCCGGGCGAAATGCTTAGCAATATTTCGTCCGTCTACACATTCTGAGTTCAAATTCCTCCGAGGTCGAATTTGACTTTCATCCTTTCGACGTCGATAAAATAAGTATCAGTTGAGCACTGGAGTCGATGAAATCGACTAACACTTATACCAAATTTCAGGCCTTGTGCCTATAGTAGAAAGGGTTTTATAT
>NC_068987.1:71940893-71941534 GCF_001194135.2 Octopus bimaculoides | reverse complement strand
TTTAATATGTGTTTTGGGGGAAGGGGATCTTTTGAAGTGGGCGTCAAATGAAAAGAGACAAGGACAGTTTTATGACTGAACTTCTTTTGAAGTTGGCGTGAGACGGAAGAATTGATGTGCATGCGTATGTCTGTGTGTGTGTGTGTGTATGTTTGATGGGGTGTGCGAGACAGATAGAGTAATGTTGATGGTGTGTGTATATGAGACAGAGAAAAAGAAATAAAGAGAGAGAGATAACTGAAATTTTTTATTCAGTTTTTGTAGTGAGTGAATGTGTGAGTTATTGACAGAGAAAAACCGAGAGAGAGAGAGAGAGAGAGAGAGAGAGAGTAATTATGTATGTATGTATAGCTTCAGTGACACACTCACATACACGCACGCACGCAAGTTGTTTTAATGGAGTTTCTCGGTAACTATGGGGGCTAGGAAAAAATACAAAGCGCCTTCCAATCTATGCACCTGTCTCCACATGTGTGCCATTTTTCACACGAATCCACCCAGCTGTTTGGCCGTGAACCTCGAGACAAGAAAGAATACAACGGTCGCCCATGTTCAATTTATATTATAGATATTATATACATATGTGTATATATAATATATATTTGTATGTGCATATATATATATATATATATATATATATA
>NC_068987.1:71939276-71940084 GCF_001194135.2 Octopus bimaculoides | reverse complement strand
ATATATATATAGATGTGTGTGTATATATGTACACAAAGATAGGGAGAGAGAGAGAAAGAAAGAGACAAAGAGGGAGAGAGGGCGAAGTAAGGGAGAAAGAAAGGAAAACATTAATCGCTTTAGCGTAGGCTCTTATATTGTGAAGAGCGTTAAACCTGTACGGTTAGATGGCTTCATTCCATTTCAGAAAATGGATGGCTACTACAGTCTAGAAATTCTTTCTGCCAAAGCTGTCGGCTATAGTCACATACATTATCAACTGGGCCACAGACACAGTAACTCGTGCCATCGCGCGCATACTTATGCGCCCATATTGTTACATACATACATATTGGCACAGTCGTGGCTGTGTGGTAGACAGCTTGCTTCTCAACCACGTGGTTCCGGGTTCAGTCCCACTGCGTGGCACCTTCGGCAAGTGTTATCTACTCTAGCCTCGGGCTGACCAAAGCCGTATGAGTGGATTTAGTAGTCAGAAACCGAAAGAAGCCTGCCGTGTATATCTATCTATCTATCTATCTATCTATCTATCTATCTATCTATCTATCTATCTATCGGCTCCCATGTAAGTTGCATTTTTCACCTCTTAAAAGACCTGTTTTGTTTTTAAATTTTGTATAAGTTGTGTATAACACAAAATACTTCGTGAATATATATTTTTCAAATCGGAAATAGCTCTATTTAGAGCCTTATTTCCAAAAATTCAAAAACATCTTCCTCGTTCCTAGCCACATTCTGTAAAACGAATATGGCTATGGAATACAACAAGGCCGATTTCCCGCCTCTAATGCCAGAGGCGAAAGAACTT
>NC_068987.1:71928066-71933710 GCF_001194135.2 Octopus bimaculoides | reverse complement strand
ACACAATTGACATTTTCTGTGATATACGATACCCCTCCTTTTTTTTTTGCCCCTACCGATCCCTTTTGATCGGATTTTTTTTTATTTATTTATTTATTTTTTTAAAGAAAAGCTCTACAGTTGTATTTGTCCCCTCTGTGTGCAGCCCTGTGTGGCTAATAAAAGAAAGTTATCTATCTATCTATCTATCTATCTATCTATCTATCTATCTGTCTGTCTGCTTGCCTGCCTGCCTGCCTGTCTGTCTGTCTGTCTGTCTGTCTGTCTGTCTATCTATCTATCTATCTATCTATCTATCTATCTATCTATCTATCTATCTATAGTTGAAATTTACAGAGAAACAAAAGACGAAGAAAGGTGTATGAACAACAAGCAGGTGCATTAGTTTCGAGTCTACTCTCTTCCACAGAAAGGAATAAGAGAAAATAAACAGAGAGAGAATAAGACAAAAAAAAACTTGTGGATTTAGCGGTCAAGCAAGGCGACTGGCTGAAAAAAACGTTTTGATAGGAGAGGTAGAAAGAAGAGGAGATAATAAAATATTGGTGATCCCAAAACGAAGGTGCACGTGCGTGTGTGTGTATGTGAAAATGTGCAAGTGTGTGTGTGTGTGTGTGAATAGGGGCTAGTGACTTTAACGTGACTAGATGTGTGCGCGTGTAGGTGTGTGGGTTTGTAATGTGTGGGAGTGTGGATGATGGTGTGTAGATACACACACACACACACATATGCAGATATTTATGCGTGTGTCTTTGTGTCTGTGTTTGTACCCTCACCATCGCTTGACAACCAATGTTGGTGTGTTTACGTCCCCGTAACTAGCGGTTCAGCAAAAGGTTCAATGGAATAAGTACTACGCTCACAAAAAATAAGTCTAGGGCCCAACTGCTTCGGCTAAAACCCCTTTAAAGTGGTGCTCCAGCAGGGCTGCAGTCAAAATGACAAACAGGATAAAAGAATACAAGAATACATAAACACACACGAACTGAACCAAAGAAGGACTTAAGTAACTCACAGTACGACCGGTGTTCCTGTTAGAAATAGCAACCAGATATCCTTCAAACCACATCCTATTTTCTTTGGAAAGGAAGGGCACATTAGATAGCATAGTAGAGGTTGTATTAACTCTGAAATAACAAAAGCAAACACAAAAACCAATGACGGAGTTGTCAAAACTGGAACTCAGTTGACCATATGTCTATCGTATCATGGACAACACGAGTTTGACTACAAGATAAAACCACACGTCACACACACACATACACACACACACACACACACACATATACACACACATACGCACGCACGCACAAGCACGTGCATACATACATACATAATATATACATACATACATACATACATACATACATACACATATACAAATATACATACATACATACACAAGCAGATGCACACATTCACAGACTGGCGCACAAACGCACACGCATATATATGTGCCGTATGACTAATAAGTTCGCTATGTAAACTTTAAGACTCCCGGATCGATCTCACGCTTTGGTATCTTGGGGAAGTGTCACTCGAGTCGGCCCAAACATTTTGGTTGGAATTAAGTAACCGGAAAATGCATAGAAGCCTGCGGTATAGTTCAAAGGTATAGTTTTGTCAAACGTCATGTCATGCTTCCTTTGCCTGAAAATAATGTATAAGCCTGTGGAATACTCAGCCACTTACACGCTAATTCAATGTGCAGAGGATTCAGTTGATCAGACAACTGAATTCGCATCGTCGAAACCGACGGAGGTCCGTCTGTCAGTTCATCACTTCCTCCCGCCCTCCCTCCGTCCAGCCATGCATCCATTCACTTCTTTGCAGCGTCCGAAACGTAATGACTCTTTCCCTTTTAAACGTTAACCTAAAGCATTTGTAAAAAATTGTCCCTTCCGTGTTGTTTTTCTGTGTTCATTGCCTAATATGTATGCACACACACGCACACACACACACACACACACGCACACACACACACACACACACACACACACACACACACACACACACACACACACACACACACACACACACACACACACACACACACACACAAATATATATAGGCATATATAATATATTATAATCTTATACAGTATATATATATATGTATGTGTGTATGTATGTATGCATGTGCGTATGTATATACGTATGTGTGTGTGTGTGTGTGTGTGTGTGTGTGTGTGTGTGTGTGTGCTCGTTGTTAGCGACTTCGAAGTCACTGTCGACCTTTTCCTTCTTATGCAATGCTTAATGGATCCTCTGATTCCTGACTACGTAGTACTGAAGAGATCCAACTAAATCGAAATAACAGCTATGTGCGAATGCTAACAAGGCTGTGATTAAAAGAAAAAATTCAATCCTATAAATGCATCGAATCACTGTATTCTTTTGACTTTTAGAAAAGAAAAGGAAAAAGAAAAATAATGGATTCTTGGCAAGATGTTTCTAGAGAACAACCAAACAACTGCGAGATTATATACATACATACGCATGTACTTGCGTACTTTTGTCTGTCTGCCTGTCTGTAAGTATGTATGTTTGTCTGTCTGTATATATGTATGTATATATGTATGTATGTGTGTTTGTGTATGTATGTAGGTATGTATGTAGGTATGTATGTATAAGTATATATGTATCTATATGTATATGTGTTGGGAATTTTGTTCTGTTCCTACCAGCTTTCTAAAACCGGAATGCTCTGTGAATACTCGTCATATCTGTGAATTCCTTTCAATCTCACATCGTACATTAATTATAAATCATCACAACTCGTTGACTATCCTCGTATAAGGAGATGTGTCTAACGTATTTTGACATATTTCTGTCATAATAGAAGACCTAATGTGAGTGAAGTATCAATGCTTATATTGTATTGTAGATATAAAGAAACGTAGACGTGGACACTTACTCGCGTACGAGTCTGCCCTTATATTCACATGTATACATATACATAGGCATATAAACATATATACAATCTACACATATATCTGTTTGTCACTCTATCTATCTATCTATCTATCTATCTATCTATCTATCTATCTATCTATCTATCTATCTATCTATCTATCTATCTATCTATCTATCTATCTATCTATCTTTGTATCTGTCTGTCTGTGTCTCTGTCTGTCTATCTGTATGTCTGTCCGTGTATCCGTCTTTATTATGTGTATATGCGTAGTTATTTGAATTGGCTTCTGTGTGTTGCACATCAAAATAAAAGCGTGAATCCTTGACTTCCATTACGTTTCTGTCTTGACAGGACTATGTATGTATGTATGTATGTATGTATGTATGTATGTATGTATGTATGTATGTATGTATGTATGTAAGT
This sequence comes from Octopus bimaculoides, assembly GCF_001194135.2. Classification (NCBI taxonomy): domain Eukaryota; kingdom Metazoa; phylum Mollusca; class Cephalopoda; order Octopoda; family Octopodidae; genus Octopus; species Octopus bimaculoides. Next base: position 71,930,370 of record NC_068987.1, on the reverse strand, counting down.
GCGTGTGTATATATATAGTTATATGTGTATATATATATGTATATATATGTATATACATATATATATATATATATATATATATATATATATATATATATATATATATATATATATATATATATATATATATATATATACATATATATATACGTATATATATATATATATATATATATACATACGTATATATATATGTATATATAATGTGTGTGTGCTTATACGTGTGTACATGTAGCATGTATATATACACATATGTTCAATAGTAACAATATATGTACGTGTGAGCAACATAGATGGTTTTTGCATCGAATGGATGAGATTGTGTATCACCATTATGTGGATGTTTAAACATTTCTTTCCTTTCTTCATCCATATATATATATAAATATATATATATGCATGTTTACAGACACACACACACACGCGTGCACACACACACGCACACATACACACTCACACACGCACGCACACACATACACACACGTTTCTTTTATTCTTTTATTTGTTTCAGTAATTTGACTGCGGCCATGTTGGAGCACCGCCGTTAGTCGAACAAATCGACACCAGGACTTATTCTTTGTAAGCCTAGTACTTATTCTATCAGTCTCTTTCACCGAACTGGTGAGTTATGGGGACATAAACACACCAGCATCGGTTGTCAAGCGATGGTGCGGGAACAAACACAGACGCACAAATACATACATACATTTATATATATCTATATAAACGACGGGCTTCTTTTAGTTTCCCTCTACCAAATCCACTCACAAGGCTTTGGTCGGCCCGAGGCTATAGCAGAAGACACTTGCCCAAAGAGTCACGCAGTGGGACTGAACCCGGTACTATGCGGTTGGGAAGCAAACTTCTTACCACACAGACACTCCTATATATGTGTATATATATACTGTGTGTATGTTAGGTATAGGGACTAGAGGAGGTAAGTCTGTATTGCCTATGTTTCCAAGAAAAGCTGAATATGTGTTACGTAACTCAAATGTGTAACATATATATTCATCTTGACATTTCTTCAGGTACCTTTACCTGATAAAGAATGAAACAAAAGAAGCAACCAGGTGTGATTTTTAAGATGTATGAGCCTATAAAGTCAAACTTACGAATATAATGAGTACTAAAATCTTATGTTTACTCTAGTCACCTTGACAATCCAGCTTGATTGCATTGTATCGTTGGGTTTCATATCCTTTGTTCTCCGCTCTTTCATCCCCAAGAACCTATATTCTTTTTATAAAAAAACTTCCCTCTTTAAAATACACATTTTCGTCTCTAATGTAGCTTGTTTGCTGATAATGAATTTCATTGGTTACTTTATTAAACTTTGTTTTGATAAAACTGAGGCCACCATTCTGTTGTGGCCTCAATTAGTAAATTCTTCGCCTTTGTCTTTGCGACAATAACTTGTAAACCACAGATAAAGGTACCTGTAGAAAAGTCAAGCTGAATATATATGTTACACATTTGAGTTACGTAACACTTGTTCAGTTTGGAAACATATGTAGTACAAATTACCTCCTCCATTCAATACACACATATCAATTTATAATCGCATAATTAACAATTTTTGTTGCTAGATCATGAGTTGTATATCTGCTATTATCTTATCGAGATATCTATCATATCTGATGTGGGACGAAGTATATAACACACATTGATTAATAAACTTTGCTGATCGAGTATCATCTGCTTTATGTTACCTCTGCTAGGTGTATATATGCTTGATGCTAACTAACCACTTGTACCAAAATTGTCTTTGATCGCACAACTCTATTATACATACATACACACACACACACACACACACACACACACACACACACACACACACACACACACACATATATATAATAATAATAATAATAATAATAATAATAATAATAATAATAATAATAATAATAATAATAATAATAATAATAATAATAATAATAATAATTAACAGAATGAGATGAGAAATCCAAGGCTCTGAATAGTTTTCAGACCATTTATAAAAAGATGGTCTTACATCTGTTTCCTGGATATTTTATATATCCCTTCATCAGAGATGGTGCGAGAAAATGTTCTCTGATGAAGGGGTATATACAATATCCCGGAAACAGCTGTAAGACCTTCTCTTTATAGATGTTCTGAAAACTATTCACAGCCTTGGTTTTTTTTATCTCATTCTGTTAATTATTATATATATATATATGCTAATACACGACCCACGTTGGACTCCTCATTTGTATCATTATCAAACCTGGAGCTTAACTATGGTCTGTACATAGCAGTTACTTAGAGTTACCTGACACC
>NC_068987.1:71926223-71927956 GCF_001194135.2 Octopus bimaculoides | reverse complement strand
ATATATATATGGTGGTTGTAAACTCCTTACACAGAGTTTGACCTCCTGCACCTACACCTTAGCCCTTTCATGGCGTCTGATGTGGCTTTTTAAACCAGACAATGTTTTGAAAAAACACCCACACAGATTGCACCTCTGATTTGTACTACCAATACCTGCAGGTAAGTTCTGCTCATTGTGGATCCTAACATGTCTTTTAAGACCCCTATTGGATTTGCAAGCCCTCTGGCACACACCACATTCAAACGTGTGCACAGACATATTTACACATATACATACATACACACATATACCAATCTCCGAACTAGACCTCAGAGCATAGTATCAAATATCCCACCCACTCCGTCCAGAGTAAGAACCCAATACTGTAACAAATTAGAGTTCAAAGGCTCGCAGTTTTTTTACAACCTTATCAAATAGTCTCGTCTAACAGACATACGAGGTGTAGATAGAACTGTGTTTAAACAACAATTGGATAAATTTTTATCTAATATACCAGATGATCCCACAGCAAAGCAAGAAACGCAAAGAAGGGCAGTTTTGTCCTACTCATTACTTCACTAGGAGCGATTCCGGAGACGGGGGCAGGAAGTAAGTCTAAAATAAACAAGCATTTGCGCAAATGGCGGTGCTCCAGCTTGGTTACAGCCTCTGGCTTAGATCGATAATAGTACACCCCTCCCCCCCACACAAATATGCATGTGTATATACACTCGTCCCAACATTCCTGCATGCTTGAGTGTGTGAACGTGTCTGTTTCTGTGTATGCATTTGCTTTTATCGGTCTGTAGATTTGCATCCTTTTATGTTAAATCATAACTTAGCAATTCAATAAACAGGGTTCAACTAGATTAGTACTTGGCTACTACTGAGTTCCATGTAATCGATTAGCACACACAGGAAGCTGGTGCCTCACCATGGCATCTGACCAATAACTAAAGCCAATAACTGAATTCAAGGATATGATTAATAGTTCATTCATATCGAACATACTTTGAAAATTGTTTTCCAGTTTTGTTTCATTTTTGGTTAATATCATATATTAAACAAAGATGGAATTAATTTTCATGTATTTACTCGTATAACGTAATAAAGGAACTGGTTGGTATTTTCTTCAAATTTCACAGCCGAGCAAACACTTTCAAATACATGCGTAGTGATATTATAGAATTTAGAGTTCTCTACAAATTTGCAAGATGCAGTTTTGTAAGTTTTCAGAAAACATGGCGAAACGCAAAACGGAATATAAAGAACTATGTCTAAACCAATGAATAAATGTGTAAACAAATGAAAGAAATAAAAAAAAATTGCATATTTTGAACTCATATTATACCGAATACGATTTTTTAAGAACATGATTAATTTTACGAAAACTTTAAAGAATTTACCGGAAGTAGTTGCTATATCTTCTGGCAACAGTGTAACGAATTGTATTTTTTGTTCCGTGTTGCGTTATACTTTCCTTTCTCCGCAAAGAAAGATTCATAAAAGAATAAAGAAATAGCTTGACGACTGAAGAAAATCAACACTGAACTCCAACTAATAACATACGCCATTGGGCTTTGGAGATTCTAAATAAATGTGACCTTTCCAAATTAAACGAAATACTTAGGAAACGCCTCGATTAAAAAAAAAAGACTAAATTTATGAAGAAAGTATAAAAAGGTAAGAAATCACACCGACATGTTAAGATTCTAAATAATATATTTCCAGCAGAAAATAAGAAAACAAAC
>NC_068987.1:71923971-71925990 GCF_001194135.2 Octopus bimaculoides | reverse complement strand
ACACACACACACACACACACACACACACACACACACACACACACAGCCACATGCGCATTGACACGTACATATTCGCACACTCACGACGGACGCGTACGCATGAGCACAATATTTCGAGAAGAGAATAGGACGCCATAATTGGATATTCAGGTCATAGGGTCAAAAATATCTGGCAAGTAAACTGCCAATCGTTAAAATAAAACAAAAACTCAAAGGTAACTTTCTCTCTTCTATGCATACACACGCACTTATACACACTACATAACATAGGAGACGTCTATGGGATTACTCGAGCTGCTAAAACCAGCAGATGAGCGTCCATAATATCACAGAAAGGGTAAAGGAGTAATGATCTTCTTCGGTCATGAATGACCATGGGATTTCACCTAGAAATTTACCCTCCAAGGTACAAGTCCTGGCAAGATTGTTTATGGAAGACCAGCAGTCGCCCATGCATACCAGCCTCTCCTCTCCAAACCATCGATGTTATCCAAGGGAAAGGCTGACACAGCCTGGCAACTCATTTCTACAGCTGAGTGAACTGGAGAAACGTGAAAATAAAGTGTCTTGCTCATGAACACAAAACACAACCCAGTGTGGGAAGCGAACCTGCTACCTCATGATTATGAGGTTGACGTTCTAACCACTGAGCCATGCGCCTTCACACAACAATATGTTTAAAGCAGGAAGAACACATTAGAAAAAGTTGTCCTAGATACATTAAGGGAAAGACACGATGTCCACGGTTGGTATACTTCTGATCAGTGATCTGTTCGATCAAGCAACAAATATGAGAATGGCGATGACTGAAAGACACGACTATAGTGTGGTTTCTCTGGAACAATCCTATTGATGTATCGACTACGGATTCACGAAGAGTTGCTTTTGACTCGATGATCTAAACCTACCTACCTACCTACCTACCTACCTACCTACCTACTTACCTACCTATATACATACCCCCTTTCTTATCACTTACGAGTTACTTACTTTCATACATACCTACATAGGCACTAACCTTCATGTCCACCTATCGACCTACTTACGAACTACTTATCGACCAGCCCGCCCATTTACACATATACCTATTCTCATACCTACTTTCCAACCTTCCAATTAAGTTGTGTACCCTATCTATCTATCTATCTATCTATCTATCTATCTATCTATCTATCTATTTGTCTGTCTGTCTGCCTGTCTTCCTGCTTGTTTGCCTGTCTGTCTTCCAGTCTGCCTTCTTGTTTGCCTGTCTGTCTGCCTGCCTGTTTGTCTGTCTGTCTATTTAACTACCTAGATAGATAACCGTATGTCTGTCTATTTGACTACCTAGATAGATAACCGCTTGCAGACAAGATAGTGTTCATACAGGAGATTGTGTGTACGTAAGAAATGGTAAGAGAATTAATGAACTGAAAATGACTCTGATTTAAGAAGCATTGATTTGATCGTTCGATTTTTCTCAACTGATCAATAGAACAACTGAATAAACCTATCAATAGCGTACCTATAATGACTACTGGAAACAACCGAAACCCAAATTTACTCTAATAAAGGAAATGTGTGTAATGACCATCATTTATATCTTGGCATATATTCTGTCTTTTCTCTTGTCAAAGACAATATACCTCTAGCGTTCGCTACCTTTAAGAAAAATATATGTATTTTAATACTTAAACTGTTTTTAACATTTTATTATTATTATTATTATTATCAGAGAATGTATATTTGTATTTTAATATTTTTGTGACAACCAGTCCTTAACACTACAAAGCTTATACAAAGCTTTATATTTTAAACATATTCTTCTTATTATTATCAAAGAATGTATATATGTATTTTAATACTTAAACTGTTTTCTAAACCTTTTCTATTATTATCAAAGAATATATATATGTATTTTTATATATGTATTTTAATACTTAAACTGTTTTTAACATTTTCTTATTATTATCAGAGAATGTATATATGTATTTTAATACTTTTGTGACAACCTGTACTTAACACTACAAAGCTTATATA
>NC_068987.1:71915188-71923629 GCF_001194135.2 Octopus bimaculoides | reverse complement strand
AAGAAACAAAGTTCATGAACACATCCAATTAATAAGTAAACACACTATAATAAGTATAATAAAATACAAAGTAAAAATCATAAAATAATAATAAAACGACTACACGTGTTTCATAACCAAGTTTTCAAATAGAAAATAAAATATGATCAAATCGATTGAATCGATCGAAAATCAATTCTATTCAAAAATATTTTTTCTATATGTGACTGTGGATTTTCATGGATGAGTTCATGAACTTTGGTTCTTTTCTCTAAATTATATATTTATATATTATATACTGTGAAACTTAATTTAATTTTAATTTTTGATAAATTGAATTTAATTGAGTTTTTTACCTGTAAATTTGGATTTTTATCTCTAATATTATTATAATTATATACACACATATATATATACATATATATATATATATATGTTTTTGTGTAATTATATATAACATACATCGTATATATATATATATATATATATATATATATATTGTATATTATATTATATATATAATATTTTATATTGTATCATATATAGCTCAGATGTATTATATATATATCATTTATTATAGATATAGGTGAAATAAACATCAGAGATTCATTGTTCTTCGCAGAAACTGCTGGAGCTCCTTCTCTCTGTAAGCACACACAAATAGATATTTCAAATGCGATTTGGAAATAATTTACTTCAAATGCTTAAGAATATCAAGATTAAAAAAAAAGCGTAAACCAAGTTCAGGAAACCTTGTATTCAAAACTCAGCATGTTCCAAACTTTTAAATGTGTATTTGTACCTTCGCGTAAATTAAAGAATATTTATGAAATCCTTTACTTGAGTTTCCATAAATTTCTTTCCCGTATAATTAATAACAATTACGACAAGACTGGCTTAACTTAGCTCGATATTACCGCCGAAACATAAAAGAAAAGCCCTAATATTTAAGCTAGAAATAAGTGACGGAATAGAATCCTTTGAAAATCTGTCTGTAACTTTATCATAAACTAAATTTGCTTTGAAGCTTAGCAACGAAACTTATCTACACAGGCAAAACTAATATTGAATCATTGAGATATTCAAAAAGTCCAACATCGATAAGATAATTCCCCGAATGAAGGTATTACCCCCCCTCGGACCGGAAAATGCGATTATCGCATGGCTTAAATTCATGCAGAACAGAGAAATTTACACAATTTGATATACAGAATTTTATCGCCATTCATTTGGGAACCCATTAATGGATGCATTGAATTTTGCAAAAACATTTTCATGCATCGATAATTCGGAAATTACTCTCATTCTATACGTCAGGGTAAACTTTATCCTATGACAATAGTATATCGATAAAAAAAATCCTCGAGTGTTCCGTTTGATCTTTGCATGGAAAGCAAAGGATTTGGTTGAGGTGGGAAACAAAGGAGGATCCTTAAATGGTGAAGTGATATAGATCATTGATGGCTAGTCAAAAGCGACATATTTCTTATAAACGTTCTAATTCACGAAAGATCCATAAAACATACTAATTAGAGAAAGATCCTGACATCATTTTTACTGAATTAAACTTAAAAATAGTACTCTAACGTAACCCCAAGATAGTAAACTATCTTGATTTTGCTTTCAACCTATAAAACTCGCAATTCTCCCCATTCGGAAAACCAGGCATATCGTTACGCTACCGCCAGAGACTTTCTAATCATCTTAAAACATTACTTGGTATAATTCTTTTAATCAAAGGGTTACCACAATTGTGGCTAAAATATTCTTTAAAGTGCTTAACTGCTTATTATTGGTATAGGATCATATGTTTTATTTAGTGTGTAGAATGATAAAACTTCCTCTCAACCAGAAAAATATCAAATTTTTATAGCACTCTTGTACTGTAAAAATTTCCTAACCACTCAATTTGTTTTGTGAATATCATCGAATATGGATCAAACAAGAACTCTTAGATTCCTCTATTGACTAAAAACTGCAATGTCATGCCACGGACTTTCAGTCAAACAGACATTCAGACACAGTATGCCTTACGTCTTTTTAGACTTGGTCGAGCCCATCCCTCTCTGGGTCTGAGCATAGCCGATTTCCCACAAAAACAAACAAAAAACAAAAAAGCGTGAGATAACAAACAGAAAGAGAAGCATCGACTCCAGTATAGGACTTATATTTACTGATTTAAGGCAAAGTTGGCTTCTCCATACTTTAATGATTCTGTTACTTGGTCATATTAAATACACGACCTTGAAAATGCATGCCTCCAACAGAATCTTCATAACATCGTAGATTCCCCTCCAAAAAATTTATTGCATAACAGTTGATATGGACACAATATAAAAACCCTGCATTTGATAAATCAATAATTCTTTCGAGAGATATACAGCACGAAAACATTTTCTGGACCTAAATTAAAAATACTGATACGCCCTTAAAATATGGTCGTAAACTATAACAATTGAAAATTTTGTTTCTTTCATCAACCATGCAAACGTTCAAACAAACCTATTTCACTCTGCTTATCTGAGTCACGTGAAATATTGCTTTCATATCTTTCTCTTCTCAACAGTAAATTCTGAACTAATCTTTAACTATCTATAAACAACCACATAAACACTAAAATATTTGAAACCATTTATAAGATAACGAAGAATATTATAAACTATGAATGTTTGTTTCCCTCCTCTTGAGAATAACCTTATATAGTTATACATTTATTGAATTATTTAATATACAAGCTGTAATTGTTCCGAGGAAGGTTTCCGATATGCAATGTTTTATGTACACGGATGGCAACATAGAATACAATCATCCAAACATCCATGATTATCCACCCTATAGTTAATATAATATTATGTCTATCTATCTATCTATCTGTAATAATTTTAATTTCTAATTCTTATATTATTCTTAACATTATTTTATTTAATTTTATCAATATTTAATGCAATATATGATTTTGTTATCTTAAAATATAACTGTACATGTATAGATTTCAATCAAGTAGATTACTGAGCAGGACTTTGAACCCCCTACTATAAATTGAATTCTTAAGGTATTTGTTTAAAATCGATCGCTTTTAAGAATATATCGATCTCAAATTTAAGTGTAATGCATTATCTTAACATCAGTCACATTCATATCAATTCAACGTGTCGGTTTCGAATCTTCGTACTTTATAAATGAATTTAACAAATCAAATCCGCTTCGAATGTAGCGTTCCTTGGCGAACTACGCACAATGTATTAAACTAATTTAAAATTCTGAAACGAAAAGTCGAACGCATAGCGTGCATCCAGTCCTTAATATAATATATCCTTGAACGAAATTAAATATTCTTCATTGTTAAATAAAAATGTGCACTGTTTACGTCGTAAAAATTTAGAAACTCCGAGAGGAATGAAATAATTCGTTTTTATTCTTTATTCTAATTTCTTGTTTATCTTAAGAACTCAAAGTAGATAAAATGAAGTAGATAAATAATACCGTGTAGAGTATTGGGTTAAAAAGAATTCTCTTTGGTGGAAAAAGTCGAAAGATGTCCGAGTGTATCGAACCCATATCTTCTGTAGACAAGGTATAAGTTCTACCATTATACCACAGCATTCTTTCGAATCTATTTTTGAAGCTAAAATACCGCAACTCACACCCGATTTATTTCACATCTCTCATAGTTTCTAAAGCCTTATGACGTAAACAATATACAATTCTCGATGATGGCAGCGAAGCTTCTAAAATGGATGAAACAATTCGAAAGATTTCTTTGGTATAATGGTAGAACGTCTGTTATGTTTACAGAAACCTTCAACTTTTTCCACCCAAGAGATTTTTAAAAAACTCTATACTCTATTATTTATAGTATTATCTACTTCAAGTCTTGTTTAACTTCGAGTTAAGCAAAAATAAAGGCGAGCTAGCAGAATCGTTAGCACCATTTCTTCCGGTTGTTTACGTCCTGAGTTCAAATACCGTCAAGGACAACTTCACCTTTCATCCTTTCGGGGTCGATAAAATAAAGCGCCTACCAAAAACTGGGGTCGATGTAATCGCCTAAACTTCCCTCCCCTAAAATTGCTGGCCTTGTGCCGTGAAAAATGATTAAGACGTATGTTTTTACTTTTAAGACGATCCTGTACACTGAAAATTGAAAGGCATTCATTACGGAACTTTATCTTGTCTCGGAGGAGACAAATCTCGCTATAGGCGCAGGAGTGGCTGTGTGGTTAGAAGCTTGCTTCCCAACCGCATGGTTCTGGGTTTAGTTCCACTGTGTGACACCTTGGACAAATGTCTCCTACTATAGCCTCGGGCCGACCAAAGCTTTGTGAGTGGATGTGGGAGATGGAAATTGAAAGAAGCCCGTCGTATATATATATATATATATATATATATATATATATATGTATGTATATTTGTTATTTCTGTCTGCGTTTGTCCCCCCCCCCCATCGCTTGACAACCGATGCTGGTGTGTTTACGCCCCCGTAACTTAGCGGTTCGGCAAAAAGGAACCGATAGAATAAGTACTAGGCTTACAAAGAATAAGTCCTGGGTCGATTTGTTCGACTAAAGGCAGTGCTCCAGCATGGCCGCAGTCAAATGTCTGAAACAAGTAAAAGAATAAAAGAATAAGGTTTTGTGTGAAAAAACATATGAAACCCAGTTTCGTTAACGTCACTTTTAGCTCGCCTCAATATGTTTTCAGACTAAGCCTATGTTCTTGTGTACAAGATTGTCACAAAAATAAAATGCACGTATCGTTATTTTGAGCCTCGCTGCTTTGTGAGTTCACACTAAATTATTTATCCCAAATAGTCAGTTTAACCAATAATATATCATATCAAAATTATATATGTACTGAGTTATAATCCATTTCACTAAAACACTGGCTCAGGAATTGAATCTGTTACTCGAAATTTAACGTCCAATGTCTAAATACCAACTTCGCAAATTGGGTTTTTATATCTTAAATTTCATTTTCTACACAAATGTAAACATTAAAACAATGCATCATTTTAAAATTAATTCCTTTCATAACCAAAATAAGGAAATATGATGGTTATCAAAAAAAAAAAAAAAAAAAACGTGACTGGCTCAACTGTGCTTGATGTTTCATCAAAATTAAAACACGGCCTAACTGTTGATCATACAATATATCTCAGAAAAATGACATTTCCCCAACGCTTTCTGACAAAATCCCAAAGACAGGCACTCTAATTATCACTGCTTATTAGTATACATCTATGATTTATTATGTAATTTATGTATCTGTAATATATGAGTGTCCTTATACACTCATACAAATTCTATTTCATCTTCATTTATGTCTATTTATTTATATATTTATATATAATCAACTTGCAGGTTTCATTTTTATTTTCATTGTTGTTATTGTTTTTGTAGCTTCCACTATTATTATTATTATTATTATTATTATTAAGTGAGAGAGCAGTGCATACCATCAAAGTAACACTTGGGTAAAATATACGAAGCCCATTATACCCATCATGACTACCCGTCTGATAAGGGTACACCAGGCACATGCATCACAACCATGTGTGCGCGACATGGTGATCTCATATCAAGATAAACGGCGCATGACCTTGGAGGTGGGGCCCAGTTAGAATTTTTTTCAGGTCGAGTAGCCCATCCTTCTCAAAAGGTCCATGAATAAGGTTTGTTTAAGGCTGTTGAACAAAACACCCATGTTTCCAAAGGTGAATTATTCAAACCCCAAAGAATTCCTCTCAACACATGGCTATGATGCTCCCCCACTATTTCTGCTCGTGATCAGAGATGCACATATCGTCAGCCATCAAGGGACATGCTCAACTTAAAGTCAAGCAACTGACAAGCAAATCTGTAGTGTTGAGCAGAATATTTTCTGTAGCCCATTTTTTTATACCAAGACAAAACAATGTACATGATAACACTAAGATCAGAAGCCATGAGAGCCACTGCCTGGTACTGCATCCGGGCAAATTTATTATTATTATTATTATTATTATTATTATTATTATTATTATTATTATTGCAAAGAAAATTATCGATAAAATAAGTACCAGTTGAACTCTGGGGGATCGATGTATTCGACTTCCCCTTCCCCCGAAATTAATGGCCTTGTGACAAAATTTGAAGTCTATATTCTAAGCTGTCTTGTTTCACAACATAGTAAACTACACTGGTTCTCACCTGCTTCTCCATACATCCACCTCCTCTCATACATGATTCCTTCCTACCACTTTCCAATTCTGGTTTATATAAGCAATTTATTTTACAAATATTTTTTATTATGATAAATGGTAATCTTGTACTTTCTGTTTTTCAACTTTATTGATATAAATTAATGTTCCTATATCTTTTGCATTCAGACCTTTATACAGTTGTTTTTATAAATATTGGTTTCAAATTTTGGCACAAGGCCAGCAATTTTGGGGGAGGGTTAAGTCTGTTACATGGATCTCTGTGCTCAACTAGTACTTATTCTATCGACAGCGAGAGGATGAAAGACAAAGTCGAACGTAAAGACAGACTAAATATCCAGCTTGCTAACGATTCTGCAAGGTCACCACCCTTATCCCTATAAACATTACAGTGTATTATATGTATAACACACACACACACACACGATATTTACATGTGTATATTGATATATACATACATACATACATAATATACATAGAGAGCGCACAAATGATTCGAACTTAGTCTTTACGCGGGACTAATTCTGCAGGGTAAAGAATGGCTATAAGAGGAATCCAGGTGAGCAGATATGGCGGCAGTGGAATTGGTCTCTCGTAAAGACATCGGAGTCTAAGTTCGAAACATTTGAGCGCTACTAAGTGTTTTCTATATCGAGAATCTCTAGATCTCATCGGTTGACTATAAATATACATACACATGTACACATACACACACACATATTTGCGCGAGCGTGTGTGTCTATACATACACATATGTACATATGACATATATTTATGATAACGATACTGTTTTATGAAGACAGACACAATGATTAATATCCACTATAATAAAACTTCGTTGTATATTTATGTGCATATGTATCTAATTTTTTCCTACTACGCTAAAGTGGAATAGTAGGTTGAAAGGAGACGTAGGAAAGAACAGAGTAGGCATCAGCGACGAAAGATTGAAAAACAAGAGGAGGAAATGTTGGCAGGAAGGATGGAGAGAATAAAATAAAGAAATTCGTCTCACACACGCACAATAACACACATATATACACACTGATACATGCATAAATACATATATAAATTCGCAAAAAGTAATTATGACGTAACATTAAACATGAAAACCTTTTCCTTTTCAATTCTGGTGTGTTCGGAAATTATGCTGCAAAAACCGATATTCACTTGAAAATTTGTCTGACTAAATTTCAAATTTGGGGAAAAAAACAACAAACTATTCACAATCAAATACACATATACACAAACACACACACATGCACATACACAGACACTACCATATGTATACATATTTAGATACACACAAATGCTTACACACGATCACGCATATATACTTCTACAGATACTCAGCGAATATCGAAAAGTAAACGGATATAAGTCATGATGTAAAAGTTTATAGCTCTTAATTTCTTTCTTTCTTTCTTTCTTTCTTTCTTTCCTGCCCTGCATTGAAAGAAATATCACACACACACATACATATACACACATACACGCACACACGTTCATAGACACACATACTATACGAGTATATATACATATATAGGTATATAATATCTTTACAAGAGTGGTGACAGTGACTTCGAAGTTTCAATCTGCTACCCATCACCTAAGTCACTGTCACCTACCAGTCTTGTAGAGTATTATATGTACTCCACAAAATGTATTGATTAATCTTTCAGTTTAATGTAAAATCGCTTATATATATATACATACATATATATCTATGTGTGTGTGTGTTTTTGTGTCTGTGTTTGTCCCCCATCACCGCTTGACAATCAGTGCTGGTGTGTTAACGTCCTTGTAAATAACTTAGTGGTTCAGCAAAAGTGACTGATAGAATAAGTACTAGGCTTGCAAAATAAGTCCTGGGGTCGATTTGTTCGACTAAAGCTCTTCAAAGCGGTGCTCCAGCATGGCCCCAGTCAAATGACTGAAACAAAAGACTAAAAGGATATCTATCTATCTATCTATCTATCTATCTATCTATCTATATTTATATAAGGGGCATTACTACAGAATAATGCCACACACTGGACTTCCCAAAATAAACACATTTAGTACCGAATGCGAGGAAAAACAACCAACAGAAGAAGACCAACTTTCTTTTAAATAACTCAACTATGTATCGACCGATTTCGCGATTACTAGAATAATCTAGACTCCGCTCATCAGCATAGTATTGTATGGGAAAACTTATGCAAATAAACAGAATTCTCACCTTACCAAAAACGAACACTCTCAGTATCCGACCAAGCAAAGG
>NC_068987.1:71907658-71912156 GCF_001194135.2 Octopus bimaculoides | reverse complement strand
TATATATATATATATATATATATATGCATATGTGGGCACAGGACGTTTCGAAACGTAAAAAAAAAAAAAAATCCGAAGTACGAGTACACGGAATATGAACTGTTTTTTCGAACAACGAAAGACGCAAATGGAAAACAAGACAAACAGCATAAAGGACGACCCTTCACCAGTTGTTGGTTGTTTTTCTACTCTCGTATTTCGAGCATTTAACAATATACGCTTTCGATAAAACAGTTGCTCCCGCAAAGCAAATTAAATACAATTTGGGATTTTGCGAAGGGTCAAAATTGGTAACACAAACAGGACTGTGAAAACAAACAGGAAGGGCTGCTAAGCCTAAACGAGGTTGTCGTGGCAAACGCGTAAAGAAAGTTTGGACAGGAGACAAACAAGAACACGTCTTCTTTGTTCCAGCTACAACAGAAAGAAAGAAAGAAACACAAGTTAGGAAAAGAAAGAAAAATGGCCGAGAGTCACGCGGGAGCCACATGCGCAAGGGAGGAGGAGTGAGGGAGAGAGAGCGACAGAGTAATAAGATAGAATAGTGGGAGAAGAGGAGGTAAAATAAGAGAGAAAAACGTAAGAATATATATATATGTATATGTATATATTTGTGTGTTTGTGTTTGTGTTGTCCGTTGAGGTCGACCTTGCCTTTCATCCTCTCGCTGTCGATAGAATAAGTACGAGTTGTGCATTGACATTGACGTAATCAACTTAACCCTCCTCCAAAATTGCTGGCCTTGTGCTAAAATTTGAAGCCAATATTTATAAAAGCAACACTATAAAAGACTGAATGCAGAGAGCGTAGGGACATTAAATTGTTATTTGTTTATCCTTTACCTAACTCGGAACCTGCAATTCGCTTGCATCTAGGGTCTATAGACGGCGGTGCAATACGTGCAGTGAGTGTACTCATGTTAGAAGACATAAAAAATTGAATATTAAAATGCTCTTTTCTTGTTAGTCACAATAATATGTTTAAAATTTCCCTCAATTCAATACTTTATATATTTCTCTCCCTCTCTTTCTTTCTACCTCTTACTTCAACAACATTTTTAACCATGTAATTCCCCTCTTCTCGTTGTTATCATTTCCCTCTTCCTCTTTCTCTTCACTTCTCCCTCAAACTAACCACATGACAGCGTAATGCACCGGTTGGCACAGCATCACTATTCTCACTTTGCCTCTCACTCTTAATATAACTGTCCTCCCTTCTTCCTTTCTCTCTCTATCTGTATTTCTTTAACTTAACAACTGGAACGCCACCCCTCTCCTAAAAACTGTATTTCTAACTCTCTCTCTATTTTTCTCCCTTCAACTAACTTTCTAGCCGCGTAATAACTATTACTTTCCCGCTATCTTACGTCATTAACACTTTTCTCTCCGTCTTTTCCTCTCGCTCTACGCCTCTCTCTTCAACTAAACATGTGACAGTGTAACACATTCGGACTTGGCATGTATCAAGTAAAGTTAGAATAGAAAAGTAACGATACACTGGGACAGTTAAGCATACTGTCCGATGAGCTAACGGCACGGTCAATTCACAAGCTTAATAACAATGATAATATTGATAATAATAATAATAATAATAATAATAATAATAATAATAATAATAATAATTCGATAATAATTTATTCTATTAACCACAGGGACATAGATATGGGGGACATCAAAAAGACCGTCTGCAATTTGTGTGAGAGTTTACATAAAAGACGTTGAAATGAGATCATAGTATACGTAATGCACAAAGTATGTGATAACATGAGCGATGCAGTCCTCTTGATACAAGAGAAAGTTCAACTAGGGCCAATCAAGGAACCCATCAGACCCAAGATTATCCTGATCACCAAAGGTACGAACCCTCTCTCCAGCTCTCCAATCTACAGGCGCAGTAGAACCATTCACTGTAACCATTTTTGCCATATTTACGCATCTTTTCACAAATTTCGTAGGAGAGAGCTCTTCCCTCTCCACCGTCACTTTTCTTTCCAAGTGGAACTTAGAAAAGTCGATAAGAGCTTAACCGAAAAGGATGTTGTCTTTCCTCAATCTTTTCAGCCACTTTCACAATACACCTCTTTCGTCATAGCCACTAGACTGACATACACTGTCTGTTCTGCCCTGGTAAAGTTGGGTGGTGGGGGCGAACCTCACGTGTTTTGATCGGGTTCGTCCAATACGGCCTAACGCCTTATATCAGCAATGCTCGGACACTGCATGAGTGCGTGCTGTACAGTTTCATCGATCTTCTTGCTCACGGACAGTGCCAACTGGCTGCGCTTCCGTTCCTGTTGAGTTTATTTCGAACTGGCACCCCGGATTTCTTGAAGTTATCAATGGTAGTTCCGCGCCCGAAAATCTTCCGAAACAGACCAGCTGGTTAATCCTTGTCGACGCCTAGAGTTTCTCCGAGAACGTCATTGCTCTTACGCACCACTAAATTTTTGTATACTGCTAACTTAGAATTTCTATCAAATGCTTAATCCGACTAGTACAAAGTCGGCAATTTTTGCGGAGAGTGAGTTTAGTCGATTCCAATCTCTCCAGTATTTGACCGCTACCTTATGTTATTAATTCTGGATAAACAAAGAAGAAAGTAGACTTCGGCGTAAGTTGAACACAAAACGTAAATCTGAGAGAAAACTCGGAATTCAGAACCAAAAGAAATATTCCAAGGCATTTTCTTCGACGAGCTAACGATACTGTCAGCTACCAGACTAAATAATAATAATAACAATAGCAATAATGATCCTTTCTACTATAGGCACAATGTCTGAAATTGTGGGGAGGAGGCTAGTTGATTACATCGATCCCAGTACTCGACTGGTACTCTTTCATCGATTCCGAAAGGATGAAAGATAAAGTCGATCTCAGCGGAACTTGAACTCAGAACGTAAGGACGGACAAAATGCCGCTAAGCATTTTCCCCGGCGGGCTAACGATTCTAACTCACCGCTTTGCTCAATGATAATAATAATCCTTTCTATTATAGGTAACAAGGCTTGAAATCTTGCGAAACTGGTACTTAATTTATCGACCCCGAAAGAATGAAAGGCAAAGTCAACCCCAGCAACATTTGAATTCAGAACGTGAAGATAGACGAAATACCGCTGATCAATTCGCCCGGCGCGCTAACGATTCTTATTTCTTTACTACCCACAAGGGGATACACACAGAGGGGACAAACAAGGACGGACAAAGGAATTAAGTCGATTAGATCGACCCCAGTGCGTAACTGGTACTTAATTTATCGACCCCGAAAGGATGAAAGGCAAAGTCGACCTTGGCGGAATTTGAACTGAGAACGTGAGGACGGACGAAATACCACTTAGTATTTCGCCAGGAGAGCTAACGATTCTGACAGCTCGCCGCCTTATAATGATAATAATCCTTTTTACTATAGGCACAAGACATGAAATTTTGGGGAGGGGAATAGTCGATTACGTCGATCTCAGTATTTGACTGCTACTTATATCGCCCTTATAGGATGAAAGGCAACGTCAACCTGACGGAATTTGAACTCAGAATGTAAAAAAACAGACGGAATGCTGCTAAGCAGTTTGCCTGGTGTGCTAACGATTCTACCAGCTCGCTGCCTTAATGTTAATATTGATATTAACGTTAATATTAATATTCAGGATGAAGTTGATATAGACATATTACATGACATTGTCACAATACATACTTGCATAAATACATATATTCATACACACACAGATCTATCTATCTATCTATCTATCTATCTATCTATCTATCTATCTATCTATCTATCTATCTATCTGTCTGTCTGCCTGTCTGTCTGTCTGTCTGTCTGTCTGTCTGTCTGTCTGTCTGTCTATCTATCTATCTATCTAGCAATTTATCTATTTATTTACGTATGAAATAACACGAAAGTTAAGATGAAATGAACATACCTAAGTTATAAATATTAACAAGAATAGCAAAACAAAAGAAAAAAAAGGCATGAATATATTTCAGTAAAACAACTGTAACTAAAAACATAATAAACAAAAGTAAAAGTAAAATTGCAAAGCATATAAATAATAGAAAATGAGGAATTCAATAGAATGGGAGAAAAAGGAGGAAAAAAAAAAAGCATATTTGTTGAAGATAGGATTTTGGTAAAATTTAAAGGAAGCAAGCCTTAAAGTGACAAGAAAATACAAAAGCGGTGACAAGAAAGGATTACATACAGGAAGTGCGGAAAAGCATACAGAATGAAATTTAAAACAAACTGAACAATTCAAGAGGAAGAAATAGTTTAAAAAAAAAATTAACGCTAAATTTAACAAAGAAAGCAAAACAAAACATATAAATTATATGTATCTACACATATTAATAATAACAATACTTTCTTTGTAATAATAATAATAATAATAATAATAATAATGATAATAATAATAATAATAATAATAATAATAATAATAATAATAATAATAATAATAATAATAATAATGATGGTAATAGTAATAATAATAATAATAATAATAATAATA
>NC_068987.1:71906483-71907648 GCF_001194135.2 Octopus bimaculoides | reverse complement strand
ATAATAATAATAATAATAATAATAATAATAATAATAATAATAATAATAATAGTGGAAGCTACAAAAACAATAACAACAATGAAAATAAAAATGAAACCTGCAAGTTGAACTCTGCCACCATTAGAAACAAACAGCAATGATAATAATAATAATAATAGCAATAATATCAACAATATTAACAATAACAACAGTGGTAACAAAGGAAAACAAGCGATTTAACAATAACAAATCAAATAAGAGCAAGAAAAATATGTAGGGAAATTGCATAGAAAGAATAGTGAAAAGAGAAGCTAGATTTCTTAGCGGAAGTGACGTCAAGCTTATCATAGATATTGTAGATAATTCAACATGAAGAGAGCTTGCAGGTAAAAAAGAAGACAAAAGGTTAAATAAAAAGAGATAAAAAGAAAGAAAGAAAGATATAAACCCAAAATATTACGAAGGAGAAAAAGATTGTGTTTACGTATGAAATAATACAATTTCATTGATGAAAGATGGTGACGTAGGGAGTTATTCAAAGAATGTCACAAAATGAAACTATAGGTGAGAGAACTGTGTGAGAGAGAGAGAGAGAGAAAGAGACGGAGGAGTAGACAGAGTGAGAGAGAGAGAGAGAGAGAGAGAGAGAGAGAGAGAGAGAGAGAGAGAGAGAGAGAGAGAGTGAGAGAGCGGTAGCGAGATAAAACAGAGAAACAAAAAATGAAAGACGGAAACAAGGGAAAGGAACGGAAGTGAAGGTGAGAACGATAACTCTGCATACAATATTCAGTTTTGAAGTCATATGTATGATGTACTTATATATATTTCAGCGTAATGTATGCGCGTATCTATACTACATAAGTTATAGATAATACGCACACACGTATGCGCAAGCACATACGTACAAACACATACACATGCACTCTCACAGACTATATATAGGTTAATACAGTGGCCTGTTAGTCTGGTTAGTATGTTAACTATTATAAACACTACTCTGATATTCAATAATTAATTTCTCTGTCGTCGTCAGAAACGATTCATACATACATGTATAAATATATACACACACATACATACATACGTATGTATGTATGTATGTATGTATGTACGTATGTATGTATGTATGTATGTATGTATGTATATATGCATGTATGTACGTATGTATGTATGTATGCATGTATAT
>NC_068987.1:71899320-71902116 GCF_001194135.2 Octopus bimaculoides | reverse complement strand
GGGGGGGGGGGTATATGTGTACGTATATATATGAATGTATATGTATGTATGTGTATATGTATATATATATTTATGCCTAACTCATTTTACCGGTTATTGGTTGTGCAACCCTAGCTAGGTCAATACATTTTAAAACAATAGATAACCAACTAGATGAGGGGACTGAACAGCAAAAATAACCCCTCCCCACTACCAGCAAGATTCCAACTACTCCATAAACAAAACAATAACGGAGTAACTCATCATAGGTTTATAGAAGTTTGGATATTATTGTTAGAATTCTCACGAACTATTTGTATAAATTCCTCCATTACAAACACAACTAATACGTACGTACCTCATAGGTTTTTGATGTGAAAAAAAATATATACGGGTTTGGACATTTTGTTGGAATTATAACGATACGATCTAATGCACCAGTCCTCCATTCCAAACGCAACAGATTGATTCATTTGTGTGCATGTATGGATATTTTTGTATGTAAATTTATATATACATATATGTATTTATGTTTATTTATGCATATCTATGTATATGTAAAAGTATGCATATATATGTGGGTTTTTACGGTTTTTATATATTCATATTTTCATATTTTTAACTTAACCTTATGAACTTTATAAAATCTCTGAAGAGGCCTAGAGAATCATCCATGTACCTCTATTGCATCTATTTCATCTATTAATTACTTCAGTCTACTGGAGTGATAAAGATAGAATAAGGCATGTCACCTCGACTGTAAGATATTATCCCATTTTCCGTCACTATATGTCATTTTTATAATTAGTGATATGACATAATATGTCACATGTGTTTGTATATTGTTATTATTATCCTTTTAGTAAAAAAAATAAACAAGTAAATTGACACAATACAATGTCTGCAAGTTGATGAATACTACCTATTAATCCCCTCCATTTTCTTATTGCTATCTCTATCTCTCTCTCTCTCTCTCTCTCTATCTCTCTTTCTCTCTCTCTCTCTCTCTCTCTCACTCTCTCTCTCTCTCTCTCTCTCTATATATATATATATATGCAGTTAAGTCTATGTCCGATCATAAAGTAACCATAAAGGAGCAAGTATCATTCTATGACCGAACATAGACTTAACTGCATATAAATACATTACTGCTCTACGCTTTAGAGTGTGCTTCTTTTTTGGACATATGATACATGGATGATATATATATATATATATATATATATATATATATATATATATATATATATATATATATACACACACATATGGGAAGTTTCGCTATGCAACAAACCAGAAGGCAAGTAAGTGGTACGGAAGGACCGCTGTTAGACGCTCGGTTCGATAATAATATGAGAGAAGAGTCTAATGCGGGTCGTGTGTGAGCATGTATATGTTATATAAAATGAAAGAACAAAGCTAAGGCAGCGTGAAATTTCAAGGACATTTATATATATATATATATATATATATATATATATGTATGTATGTATGTATATATATCATGGGTTGGTACTAGGTCGGTTACGACAATGAGTGTTCCAGTTGATCTGATCAATGGAACAACCTGCTCGTAAAATTAACATGCATATACACCCTGCCGTCAAGGTAGCCAACGAAGGAAGTAGCTACTCGAACTAAAACTATACATATTAGACATATAGCTTAAATGAATTTTAATTTATTATAAATTAGTGGATAATATGCCAACACACATATACGCACGCGAGAGCACACACACTGATAAACGCACACACTGACACACACACACACGCATCCTCCCAACCTGTCTCTCTTTCTCACACGCACACACACACGCACCCCTCCCACAAAAGAATCCTCACCTCGTTCTGCTACGTTTCTTCGCAACGCGATACATAAACATTAACCTAATTTTGGAATATGCGAGAGAATGTTATCTAAACCCAAAATCAAAAATAAAGCTTGTTCGGCCAAATAGCAAAGACACTTGTTTCTCACATTATCACGCAGCCAAATGTTGGTGAATATCACTAGGTCAGATTTGGTAGAGTAACTTCATGTTTGATCAAAGACGTCCTATTCATGACGATTCCGTCCTTTCTGTTTTTCTATATCTTCTGGGAGGATATCTGCAAGTACAACCGATTCATAGAAATTTTCTCGTCGGGGCGCAGGTAAGAAGCACGCTTCCCAACCAATGGTTCCGGGTTCAGTCTCCCTGCGTGGCACCTTTGGCAAATATCTTCTATAGCCTCGGGCCGACCAAAGTATTGCGAGTGTATTTCGTAGAGAGAAACTGAAATATGCCAGACGTATATATATATATATATATATATATATATATGTATGTAAGTGTGTGTCTGTGTGTTTGCGTCTCCGTAACTTAGCGATTCGGAAAAATGGACCAATGGAATAAGTACCAGACTTAAAAAATAAAAAAGAAGTACTGGGGTCGATTCACACGACTAAAATTCTTGAAGGTGATAGCTCAGCATGACCGCAGTCTAATGACTGCAACAAGAATAAGATAAAAGATATAGATATTGTTATTGTAACTTTGCACCAGGTCAGCTCTGATCAGGAACGTTTAAGTGATCGAAAGGTATCCCAACCAGGACCATTCCATGTGTTTTTGTTTTTCTGATTCAGTAGGTCGAAATATGATAAAAATTTGTTTGCTTTTTCTAGCAGATCTAAACAACTGCACAGAAAACTCTCCATCATTGGTTCGTCAAACTAGACATTTACCAGATGTTAACAAGATAGACAGCGTACAATAATCTAATTCATCGTCTGCAATTTTACTTTATCGTCTGTTAATTATTAATCTATCGA
>NC_068987.1:71898017-71898429 GCF_001194135.2 Octopus bimaculoides | reverse complement strand
ATATATAATTTGTATGTATATATGTATGCACGTATCTCTCTCTATCTTTTTATATATACACACATACATACATACATACATATATGTATATATGTATGTATGTACATACACGTATAAAATGACTGGTAAAGGGCAAAAAAGTTGAAGTCAAAAGGCTAATGGTTAATGTACAGTGCGATAAAGTTAGAAACTACATACACACACGTAGGAAATGTAGCTATTTGGTATTTGGATATATGTGCGTTTGTGTTCATAATATACTGCTGTTCTTGCGACTCATTGCCTGAATGATATACAAAAGCAATTCTTGGTGTATGTGGGAGGTAAATATTTGTGTACTATGTGTGTATATATGAATTATATATATTATAAATTGTACACATTATATATATATATATATATATATATATAT
>NC_068987.1:71893439-71897985 GCF_001194135.2 Octopus bimaculoides | reverse complement strand
TATATAAATATAATTAAGGGATCAGCAAATATTTGCTTCACCATATACCGAAGTTCAGAAATAGCAGCTAAAAAAGCTGAGAATCTCACAAATGATCCCTTAATTATATTTATAAATATATATGAGCTTTTAAATAAGTTCTCCACCAATAATGGTGCTTTCATACCGATGGGCTTGGTAAATATTATTAATTGTTAATTGATTTATTAATTAATAAATTGATAATCCTTTACCCTTTTAATTTGTAATAAATATATATATATATATATATATATATGGGGTTGGCCAAAAGTCAACTGACAGTAAATCAAAACCATTTAATTCCAAGATTTATTTACGTTTAATAATTGAATAAATTCAATGAAAGCATCTAAATATGAAACATCATGAAAATAGGTCAAAATTAAATCCTTAAAACTTACTCTCACCACAGAGGACCACTCGTACTACCTGTCTCAAATTTTTTTCGTCATATATCTCATCTTCCATGTTTTTGCATTGCAAACATCACCCATTGTCCTCACCAGTACAACACTCTTCCGGAATTGCAACTCACCTAATCTAAATTATCTTACAGGCATAGACTGACATGTCTTCTAACTAAGCCTCCATCACATCAGTCACACTAGGCTAGGATGACCTTCAAAGCCCATATTGATAGTTCTTGCTTTGAAATTATATCATAAAACAAATACGAGCTCATTTTATAAACCTTAATTTCAATAATACATTCAAAGTCTCAGCATAAAAAATACATGCAATGCAATGGAATTCATACCCTGTGATTAAACCGTGACACCCATTGACCACTCATCTTCTTGTAAGTTATTGTGGATTTAACGTTTATCGAAAAGTATTACGTTACACTCCGTTTTTTTTTATATCTGGAAAGGTTACTGATATTTTCGTGGTATAAAATAATACTGAGAACTGAAAGAAAGATCAACTTTTTGTAATCCATGAAGATCTGAAATTAGGAGGGTGTACTGGCGATACACGTATTAAGATTTTACGGAGCTTTCATTTTCTGCTTACAGTCGAGAGGCAGTCTGCTCTCAACTAGCAATTTACAGCTAGGTAATCAAATGAGCGATCTCATTGCAGCCACACAATCTGTTAGATATAACAGTCTTAAAAAAATGGGAAGATAAGTCAGATAATTTAGGCGTAAATATACTAATCTTGAAAGCAAAACAATGAGACTAACCAGTGAGGGAACCTCTATGTAAATAGCAGCTAAATATCCTATGTCAGGTCACTCTCGAGTGCTACTGGTAACATGTAACCTAGCACAACCTGTCGCATGGTTGGGTCGTCAGCAACAGCACCAAGCTTGCTTGGTGAGGAGAGTGATTTGGACACCCAGTGAGATGAAAAGCAAAAGCCGCCAAAGGGCGGAAGAACTTGTAAGAGTCAATGGCTATCCACTGGTATGTAAATAGAGAAGTTAACCTCAGTGACAGTAAATCCTCGAGTCAGGGTCATGGCGAAGTCTTGGGGAGCAGCATGGCGTATGCGAAGATGGGTGCATTGATCTTCATTTGACGTATCCTCTTCATACGATGAAATTACACGATACAGTCAGCTAATGGTCAGTCTAGGGTCAATCAATCTAGTTGATTGCTTGCCAGTTGATAGAACTGGCGACTCATCAACTCACTTTAGCTAATTGAAAACGCTATGGAGTTCTGAACCTCATAGTGTCATCAATCGAAGTTGGACTACTACTACTACTACTACTACTTCTACTACTAGCAGTAGCAGTAGCAGCATCAGCAGCAGTAAATCTCCTAAATTACATCGTTGTAAGAAAAAAAGACATACTGAAATATTGTTATCCCGGATAGAAAGCTCGATGGCCACATAAGTCAAAGGTATACTTAATGAAAGTTGATCGAAGATTAAACAACAGTAAAAACTAGATTCTGCTTATTGCCTTGGTATTCTGTTTCGAACCAGAGATTTTTCGACCGTTTTTCAGGTTTCCTTCAAATCAGCCATTTTCTGATAACAGACAAAAATATGATATAAAGAAGAAAAATATTCACAAGATCGATTGTAGACCGAGTGACACAGTATTGTTACCGTGACCTTTGCTTCACAGAAAGTTTCTATTCACTAATCTATTTTAGGTCTAAACGGAATGACTAAACAAATGTAGAAAAACATTTTCTCAGTTTTAAATATAGTTAGATCTTGTCGGGATCACGAGAAAATTATTTCACAAAGAAATGTTTGTTGGGCTATATTTGAACATCAGAACTGGGAAGAGAAGATTAGAAAATTTTACCCGACAATAGAAAATTGATTTTCTTTCTGGACATATCGCTGTAGCATATGGAAACTATTCATATATTCGGTAATTGACGGAGTTGCTAGAGCTTCGGATAGAATGCTTCGTGGTATTTGTCTCAGCTTTCAGCTTCGCGTTCAAACCCGTCGAAGTGGACATTGACTTCCATTCGATAAAAAATATCAACCTAGAGCGGTGGATTAGCGGAACATTGAGAACGTTGGACTGCAAACATTGCAGTATTTGACCCAATCCTTTGCGTTCGAATTTAAATCCCACCATTGGCTACTTGGGTGGTAGAGTTAGCCCGTCTCATCACTTACCCTCTTGGTTGCCTTTAACAGAATTCACTCTGTTGCAAGAGTCCGGTTTTAGGATACTTTCTTTCCCTCTTTCCTACAAATCTCAAAGGATCTGGAAAGTCGTCTCATGAGCATTGCCTTTCCTCTTGACTATTAGATTATATATATATATATATATATATATATATCGTTTTATAGATACCTCCTTCAAAATTTTTGTTTTGTTTTTCACACATTCACTTGTATAGGTTTCCTATAGAACTCACTGAGAGAACACGTTTCCGTAGCCGGGAAAGCGTTAGAGAGAGAAACTTAGCTGTTTTTTGCAATAGACCCATCTAAAGCAACATGTTTTCATGGACCCTTAAAATGCTACTGTGGATCCTTGATTTAGTATCTCATTTGCGTGGACTCCTCCAAATCTTATATAGACCGCCCAGGGGCCATACGAACCCCGGTTGAAAACCTTTGCTTTTTCTCATGGCTGACAACTTCGCAAGGTATGGATGAATCGAAGAGGCGGTTCACGGTGCAAACTTTAAATGTTGCTGATGTTGAATGTGAAGGAAGACGATTCTTATAATATTTTAACTCTTATATAATTTCTGCTTGATAACGAATTTATTTAACTCGAAATATCGAACTGTATTGTAAATATCGTATTTAGTAAAATGATCATGTTTTATTTTAAACGAAAAATAATTGTAGACTTGCATTGCACGACTTTTATATTCACACAAGCTCACATTTACATACATATCACATATGTGTGTAAATACGTAATTGTAAACAAGCAGAAGAAAAGAGAATATTGAATACAGGGAGTAGAGTGATATAGTTTACTATAAATTAGAACTTCACAAATCATTATTCCGAGATTCTTGCTACCGATCTTATTAAAGGTGATCATTTTTCGATTTGCAATAAATCACAAATGTCATAACTGCTATAAAAATTATGCGAGAACGAAAGCTCTTCAGGTTGTAAAAATTTTGCAAGATCCATTAATCATTTCAATTCAAGAAACCTATGCATCAACAATTTCCCCCTTAACAGGAACTGTTCTATGTTGGTACCGTTAGGTTATTGTGCTGAAGTCAAAGCTGACCATAACAGTTCTTCCAGAACTCATATAGAAGTGTCGGAGAATTGCTTAAAATTCGTTTTATCAACATATGTTTACGTTTAAGAAAGTTGAAAGAGTTTTTTTGTCCTAAATCTGTTCTGTGGAACTTAAAATCCAATTCAGTCCAATGGTCGTTTCTAGGTCATAGTATGGTTGTAATAGATTTTGTTTAAATATGCGTAGCAAGATGACAAAGGTTTAAATAAGCGCTTAGAAATTCTTGGTTAGAGCTAGCATTTTTCAAAGTATATAATTTATTATGTACTTCCAAATGGTTGCCTTAATCAACGAAGTCTACAAAATCTGGATTATTATGATATCTATTTAGCCACCACTTTTTAAAATACTTAATCAAAATAAGTAATTTCCAATATTGTGTTGTTATTTTTTTTACACACACATGTTTCTTTCATAATCATCTGCAGTTTTTAAAAAAAAACTCGGAGAAAGGATTCACGAGGTTTCAGATATCTATAAATTATAAATAGAAAGTACATCCAGTCGCAGAAACCGTGCCGAAGCTGACATTGAAACCTGACGCAGCTTCTGTAGCTCGTCAGACCCTGTCAAACCATCTAACCCATGCCAGCATAGAAAAATATGATGATGATAACGATACATTATTATGATTGACCGTTGACTGAACACTATTCACTTTTTTTCTCCGTGTTTTTCTCCTTGTCTCCGTATTCTTTCTGTTGAAGAGCGTAGCTCGAAACGTCAAAGACTTTCCGTATTCCCGAGCGTCATACTAATATATACTTTTGTTATTTACACCACCTGTCCTCGTCTGTTGTTATTATTTGTATATTCTCCCATATATAT
>NC_068987.1:71887387-71890302 GCF_001194135.2 Octopus bimaculoides | reverse complement strand
GATGAAAGTATATACATATATGTGTGTATACATGCATATATATTTTTTGTATTATGTATGTATGTATATATGTATGTATGTATGTATGTATGTATGGGTAAGGAGAAAGATAGATAGGTAGATAGAGGGATAGATAGAAAGATAGAGGAAGACAGATAGATAAATAGATAGATAGATAGTCACGTCAGAATAATAAAGTACAGTCTTACTTGCAAAATGGACGTGTGCGTTCAATGATGTAATAATACAAAAAATATATATGCATGTATACACACATATATGTATATACTTTCATCTACATGTGTATATAGATGCATATCAGGGTACACAGACACACATTGTATGTACTTTAAATGGCATGATTTGTTTCTGAATACGTGGACCTAACTAATTTCCCATATATCAATATGTATCAATAAGCACAAATATCTGCACCGACATTTGTATGTATTTATCAGAGCTAGTGGGAGTGCGTGGACATGCGTGCATATGTGTAAATGCTCGTGCATCTTAATGAGTATTTGTTTGTGTGTATCTGTCTGAGTGCATGTCTGTGTATCTGTGGGCGTGTGTGTGTGTATGCGTGTGTGTGTGTATGTGCGTGTGTGTATGTATATCAGCTGAAACGTTTACAAGTGGTTACGGATTCTAACTCACTTGTGTAATCTTTCTAATTCACTAAATATGTCCATTGAACACGCGCTAACCATAGTCCGGAAGTCAACCATTCTAGCGAAATAAGAGATAAAAACGAGGCTACATGCCTGGAGAGCTAAACCACGACAAATTAACCTGCATCCGGTTACGACGAAACACATGATCGGCTGAAACAATTCAAGGGCGAAAACTATAAAAACAAACAGGCAACAATCTAGTTATAATTAAATTTACATCAACTTTTTACTTTCCATTCTTCAACGTCTTTTTCCAAAATCTGCATTTCTTTTTTATTACATCATTTTATACTTTCCTATACTTTCTCACAGTCGTTCTAAATAACTCTTTCATTTTATCCCCTCTCTATCCCTACTTTTTTTCTTTTTAATTATCTCTCCATATTCTTAACTTTAATTTATAATGCTTATTTTTCTATCATCTACTCTTTCTGCCAAACCTTTAACTCCGACCTCCCTCTCGTTTCCTGTCTTCCCATCTCTGGCACCTCTTGCTGTATATAGTTCTTCCATTTTTTGCTTTCTCTATCTCTCCTACCTTTTGCTTCAATCTGTCTCGTTCTTTTCTCTCTATCCTTCTCTCTCTATTTCTCTCATCTTCTTTCTCTATATTCCCAGCTCTTTCTCTCTCTTTCTTCTTCCATCTTTCCCTCTCTTGATCTCTTAATCTGTTATATCATTCAATATATCTAGTCTGGCATCCCACACCTCACTTTATTCTTTTACGTCTCGGAAATATCTTTTTACGTCATCGTTATAACCATCCACCTCACACAAATATATGTTTGCATATATAAACATACAAGTACATATATACACGCAAATGCAAACATATACCCATACAAACTCACACATGTATTGATTTGTCTCTCTCTCACTTTCTCTTATTTTATTCTGGCTTACTCAAGGGGAAACAAGCTGCACTGAAGTTAGTGAAGTAAATGAGGTTAGCGTTTATGTTTGGAAATGAAACAACAGACGCCCCAGTATAGTCACATGTTCCATAAAGTATATCACAACGGTAAAATGGCAATTCTTGTTAATGGTTTAGTCAGAAAGGAGAACCAGTGCCCATGACTTACGAAAGTGCGATAGATGTCGTTCAATTTGAACATCTGCAAATTAACTTGTATGGGACAAATTGAAGGCTGAAAGTAAACTTGAGATGGTGGACGTTATGTAGAAGGAATGGATTTCGGCAGATTGGTAGTGTCGTTAGAGCTTGGAAAGAATGCCTCTCGTTATTTGTTTTAGCTCATTACATTCTGAGTTCAAATCCCGCTGTGGCCAACTTTGCTTTTTATGCTTTCAGGATCGATAGAAAAAGTATTTATCCGTCGCGGTTGATTGGCACAACTGTCGGAGACTCGGAATATATACCTTACAGTATCTGTTCTGGCCATTTGTATTCTGACAGCAGCTCTCTGACAAAACTTTATGGTCTCGAAAGCGGCTTCTCTTCTCTTGGATGAGGTCGGTGCTGTGGAGAAGGGAGACCTGCATGTATGGGCAACCGCCAGTCTTCTCTTGAATATATCCTTGCTCAGGTCTGCACATATAGATGCAGACACTTCTTCACGCCTGACCAGTAGAGGCCCTACATTTCTTCGAATATATATAAATATTATTATTAATTATTATCATTAGTAAAATTTCTATTTCTGCTTCTGTTGTGGTTGTTACATTCCCAGTGATTGGTGTTTTTTAGAGGACTTTTCAACTCTGATTTTCACAGCAATGCTGGCATCTCGTGTGCCCTATTATAATTATAAAATTTTAGATTTGCCATTTATCGGCTTTTGCTCGCTGGCCACTTACATTATTGTTGTTATTATTCATTTTACTAATGATAACAATTAATAATAATATTTATATAAATATTTTCGAATATCTATTCATTTAGTAATTCTATACA
This sequence comes from Octopus bimaculoides, assembly GCF_001194135.2. Classification (NCBI taxonomy): domain Eukaryota; kingdom Metazoa; phylum Mollusca; class Cephalopoda; order Octopoda; family Octopodidae; genus Octopus; species Octopus bimaculoides. The sequence continues at coordinate 71,887,713 of NC_068987.1, read as the reverse complement.
TTGACACCGTTTTTGAATATGGCGCTAGCTTTTCAACGGCTACGAAGCACACTGAAACGAGCAAAGCTTTAACCCTGCGTATATTAAGATCTGCTGATGAGAATTAAGAGTGGTAGGGTCTCAAAATTCGAAATGAATTGATACAGAGATATCTATTTCCTCATTCTAAAGGCTTTTACTGAGATGGTTAATTTCTTTGCTTGTAGCTCAATTTCTGTTGTGCTTGTTATATTCCCAATGATTGGCGACTTTATTTAGAGGATCTTTTGACTCTGATTTTCACAGCATATATGATATATATATATATATATATATATATATATATA
>NC_068987.1:71883268-71887008 GCF_001194135.2 Octopus bimaculoides | reverse complement strand
CACTGCCCTAATGATAATAATAATAATAATAATAATAATAATAATAATAATAATAATAATAATAATAATAAATGCCCTGATGAAGTACTTGGTAGTGGTTCTCATGGCTTTTGATCTTAACTGATTGGAAGTGTTATTATGTACATTGTTTTTTCTTGGTATGAAATATGAGCTACAGCAAATATTCTGCTTAATACCACAGATTTGCTTGTCAGTTATTTGACCTTAACCAGTTGAGCATGTCCCTTAGTGACTGACGATATGTGCATCTCTGATCACGAGCAGAAGTAGTGGGAGAGCATTATAGCCATGTGTTGAGAGAAATTCGTTGGGATTTGAATAACTCACTTCTGGAAACATGGGTGTTTTGTTCACCATCCTTAAACAAACCTTATTCAGGGACCTTTTGAGTGAGATGGGCTACTCAATCTGAAGAGAATTCTAACTGGGCCTAAGATGCAAGGTGCGCTGTGTATATGGATATGAGATCACCATGTCAAAACAATTCAAAGCCACGCATCTCTCACTATATGTAAACATGCACGGGGAATGTAGTAAATATATTAAAAGGAAAACAGTCTAATCTGTTGTGCGTATGTGAAATATATATTATACATCAGTGAAGGGTGTAGAAACTGGATTTATATGAATTAAATTTTGCAAATTGATATACATACCTACCAGGGACGTGCCGTCTAGGTAGGCAAGGTAGGCAGTGCTTACCTTGGATAAAATAGATCGATTGCAATATTTTCCTCTTTTGACAAAATATGCAACTAATTCAATAAAATCATGAAGGTTACTCTGATTGCTATGTATAAAATGCAAGATATTTTATTTTTTTATAGATTAGGTAGGCATAATTCGTCCTTACTTTTCAATCCAAGTATTTAAGCTAGCCATAATACTGCTGTAGTACACGTTCCGCGTACATTCCGATGACAACGTATTCTTTACGTGCTATAAAGGCAGAAGTAAATCTGTCTACAACTCAGTCGCGCGCCAGTGTTTCGCTTTTTTTTTGTGCGTTTTTCTACATAAATGTCACCAACAATCTACCCTGAGTAATTACGGATGGCACATGCTTGATACCTACACATATCAAAAAATCTGTTTTGAGTGGACCTTTTATTTTTCTCTTACGATTTTTCAATCAAAGTTGTCACCAGGCAAAACTTTAAAATCAAAGTGAAAACAAAAATTATTAACTTGACTCTACATTTGGTATTTAGTATCCTCGTCATTAAGTATTCCGTTGTTATTCTTTCAATACGCAATCACACACACACGTGCTCATGCATATATTACTAACTGTGTGTGTACATGTGTGAATAAATGTACTCGTGTGTATACGTAATCCTAATACGATGGGATCATTAATTTCGGAGAACAAAAGAACTCACAATGTGTGATGTGACAAGAGTTCAACTAAAAATGTGTTCTCTATGCGAAAACTAGCTAAAAGTCTAGATTATGGCAGAGATAGCAACGTGTGTGGAATAATCGCTGAGTTGTTTAGAAAATGCAGGAAACTATCCGAAACTGTAATCAGTGATTGGTCGCAGAATTTAATTATTGTCTTTATAGATAATTAGTTGGGGAAAATTAAAATTTGTCGAGTAAAACAGGATGTAACGAGATCGCACCGTAGTCAAGTGCTTACGATTCCAACCAATGTCCATCAAATTTTATACGAAACTCGTTGTTCGGTCTTAGATATTCTTTCTCTTTCGTTTGTTTCAGTCACTGGACTGCGGCCATACTGGGGTACCGCCCTGAAAGGTTTTAGTCAAACAAATCAACCTTAGTTCTTATGTTTTAAAGTCTCTTATTTCTATCGGTATCTTATGTTGAACCGTAAATTACGGGGACGTAAACAAACCAACAAAAATTGTAAAACGGTGTGGGGATAGACATAAAAACACACATGCGCACATACAAGATTTCAGTTTTCGTCTGTCACTCACAAGGTCTTGGTCGTCCTGGAACTATAGCTGAATACACTTGTCCATGTGCCACGCAGTGGGACTGAACTCAAAACCACGTGGTTAGGCAGTAAACTTCTTCCCACACATTCATTCTTGAACCTTGATATAATACTTTTGTTTTTAGTTTGTTTTTTTTTAAATGGTTTAGAGTAAGTTTTGGCTGCTTAACGGCTTTCCGTTTACATTTCGAGTTCAAATACCGCTTAGATCGTCAACTTCGCTGTTATCCTTTCGGAGTCGATAATAATCAAGTACTAGGGTCGATGTAATCGACTTACATGCTCCCGCTAAAATTGCTGGTCTTGTGCCGAAATGAGAAAGAATATTTTGATGTCCTACTTGATCGCGAATACATTAAAGCAGATACGAGCAACCATTTTCGAGAAGCGGACCACATGTGACATGGCTTAACATCAGGTGGGTTGTACTACTAAAAAAAAATACAAGTAGTTTTTTGTTAGCGTGCTACTCAAAATGTCCTGCTTGCCGCAGTTTGCCCATGATTTCGTTAACCTTTTAGTATTTAAACTGGCCACATCATGCCTAAATGTTCTACTTGTTTATATTGAAACCGACTAGATCCAACCTCTTACACTTACCTTACAATGTCATTCTATAAATTAACAATCACATCCTTGAAATAACAAGATAATGCTTGATTAAGTCAAAATAATGTCAATACATAAGCATTACATTTGACAAAAAAAATCTGAATGCTAAAGGACTGAGGTTATGGTGACAGGGTACAGGAGAACAACCGTTCGGATGACAGTTGAGAATATTCTATTTCCCAAGTAGCAACGTGTTTAAAATAATAATCCGTACACTTGGTAGGAAACGCACGAAAATATTCTAAACCTTTTAGGAATTCCGCTATCTTGTCTGTCTATCAGCCAAATATAAAGGATAAAATAAAATAAAATGAAATAGAATAAAATAAAAAAGCTATGTAAAAGAAGGGAGACAATTTCTTGGCTTGCAACTCTCAGTATTTGGCCTTTACCCTAAAAATGACTAGTTTAAAGAACTTTAGAAGCATTGCCTCCTTAATTATTTTAATATCACTAAAAATGAAATTACATTCTTAATGTGCATCGATGTGCAATAGGTGAACTTCGATATAAAACATAAATAGTTGAAGCTTTCGTTCGTCTGTTTACATTTTAGAAAAAGAAAACGAAAAAAAAAATTCCTTCACAAAAAATATAAATACAAAAATTTATAAACAACACTTGTCTGATATGGCGATGTTCACTCAAGCTTTCAGAAAGATATTTTATTTCTTTATTACTTTTTTGGTGTTGTTGTTGTTATCATTGTTGCTTTTGTTGCTGTTGACGGAGGTAGTGGTAGTGATTATATTAGTAGTAGTTGTGGTGGTGATTATATTGTTGCTGTTGTTAGGAGTAGTAGTGTTATTGGTGGCGGTGGTATTGATAATCCTTACGGTGGTAGTGAATGTATCGAGAATGGTATTGATGGTTATGGTGCTGTTGGTAGTGGTAGCGATGTTGATTGCAGTGGTGGTTGTATCGGTGGGGTTAGTGGTATTGGGAGTGGCGGTGGTGGGAGTAATTACATTGCTGTGGTGGTTATGGTTGTAGTGTTAGCGTTGGTGGTTGTGGTGTTGGTGGTTGTGGTGTTGGTGGTAGTGGTGGTTGTGGTGTTGGTGATTGTAGTAGTGGTGGTTGTGGTAGTGGTGGTTGTGGTGTTGGTGATTGTAGTAGTGGTGGTTGTGGTAGTGGTGGTTGT
>NC_068987.1:71871575-71882170 GCF_001194135.2 Octopus bimaculoides | reverse complement strand
GTGGTAGTGGTGGTTGTGGTGTTGGTGATTGTAGTAGTGGTGGTTGTGGTGTTGGTGGTTGTGGTAGTGGTGGTTGTGGTGTTGTGTTAGTGGTTGTGGTGTTGGCGGTTGTGGTGTTGGTGGTTGTGGTGTTGGTGTTATAGTGTTGGTGGTTGTGGTGTGATAGTATTGATATACTGGTGGTGATAGTGGCGTTGGTGGTAGTAGTGGTATTGGCGATGATACTAGTGGTAGCAGTTGTACCTATTATATCAGTGGTGGTGTTTGCGATAGTTGTGGTATCGGTAGTGGTAGTAGGGTTATGGTCGGGAGGGCATCAGTTGTGGTTGGAGTGATGTTGGTGGTATGGTGGTATTGATGATGATAGTGACGCTGGTAATAGTAGTTAGTGGAGGAGGTAGTGGTAGCTTTGATGGTATTGGCGGTAGTGTTTGTGGTAGTGGTAATAATGGAGATATTAGCAGGTAGTAACGGAGTTAGATGTAGTGGTAGTGATCCTACTTGATGTAGTGCTTGTGAAAGTGGTATTGGCGGTGGTGTTAGTGTTGGCGGTAGTGGTAATATCAGTGAGAGTAGCGGTGGTAGTTAGTATATTAGTGGCGGTGGGGTTGTTGGTAGTGGCGATGGTTGTAGTAATATTAGTGGTTAGTGATGTTGGCGGTTGTAGTGGCTTTGCTGATATTATTGATGGTGGTATTGGTTGCAGTGAATCTATTTGCGTCGGTGGTTGTGGTATTGGTGAGTGTGAAGGTGGTAGTGTTGGTGGTGCCGATGTAAGTAATTACATTGGTAATAACAGAAGTAGTGATGGTTTAGATGCTGGTGGTTGAGGTCTTCGAGGTGGTGGAGGCTTTAGCGGAGGTAGTGTTAGTGTTAGGGGTGGTTATATTAATGTTTTTGTTGTTTAGTGCCTGGACAGTGTTTATTGAACAGGAGGACATTGGACAAAAGCTTCCCAGCTTTGACTATCTTACGACACAGTGTATCTAGGATTATTATCTCCCAATGTGTCCTTTGTAAAAGAGACTGCAGTGTGTAAATTGAGGAAGTTTTAGCTTTTATTTCCAGGATTATTGTCACCCAATGTGTCCTGTAAAGTGTGAATTGGGGAGCATTTGGCTTCTATTTCTAGCAAGGCGAGCGACGGTAGTGACCGCATATAAAGTTCCTCGTTAGCTCGTGGTGCTGGTGTTGGCGGTAATAATGATGGAGGATACACGCGCACGCACATAAACACACACACACACACATGCGCGCACATGTACGTACACACGAACACACGCACGCACACTTAAAGACTTGTTTGTTGGTTTGTTAGGAAATTGATAAAATTTGTATTTACCTTCTCCAAAATCAATCTACCGTTAACAATATCACCACCTCCTCCTCCATGACGGCGAACACCCCCACCACCAACAACAGCAACAACAACAACAATAACCCCCATTAGGATGATGACGGCGGCAACTGTAACACATGATTGCCGCAATAACAGTGCCAACAGTTGCAACAAGAACAACAGCAACGGCAAGGAAAATTATTTTCAAACGACTGGAAAATATGACAATGTGGCTTCACTGAGAAATAGAGAAATTTAATTTCGATAAGAATGACACAGAATTCATGGAAGATTGAAAGTACATAAATAGACATGGACACATGCACAAACACACACACGCACACACACACACACACACACACAAGCACACACACACACAAGCACACACACACACACACCAGGTAAGTCCTAGAATGTAGATGATGGTATTACATTCTTTCGTTACGATAGTTTTAACAATACATGGTTCATATACATCATGATTATGAATTATTGTGTAATATTGGTTTCAAATTTTGGCACAAAGCCAGCGAGCCCGGGGCTGGGGATAAGTCGATTACATCGACTCCAGTACTCAACTTGTACTTATTTTATCGCCCCTAAAGGATGAAAGGCAAAGTCGACCTCGGCGGAGTTTGAACTCTGGGGGTAAAAATGGATGAAATGGCGCTAAGCATTTTGTCTGGCGTGCTTAACGATTCTGCCAGCTCACCACCTTAAATGAATGTGTACTATTACAGCGTATTACATATGATCCATATTCGCCACATCACACAAAAGTAAACACAATACACACACACATATATCTTATATATAATAAAACGGAAGATGTGTGTGTGTGTGTGTATAGGCCTTTTTCTTGATACCCCTTAAAATCAATATTTTGCATCCGATTTCGTTCACGCTGAGAACATACATCACTTATGTTCAAGAGATGGTCATAGACTCTTCTAAATTTTCCACATAATGAGCAATGCCACCTATAGGGGACAAAAACACCTTCTTATAGGTAAATAACAAATACCAAGGGCTATTTCTCTTAATGATGTAGTTATGCTACTTTCACTTCGTCTTCTACTACAGTTTTTACAATGCCCATTCACTGCAAACCGCCGATATTTGCACATTAGCACTTCTTTGAGGAAGCCATGTAATTTAAGTCAACTTTAATTATTATTAAATGCTTTCAGAAATTAATCCATATTATGTATATTCTCTGCTTTTACTCAGACAAAGTTGTGTCAGTTATACAGTTTTTACAATGCCCATTTACTGGAAACTGCCGATATTTGCACGTTTGCACTGGCTTGTTCTTGCACATACAAATGCAGCTGTCACCACTCTTAACTATGAATTACTCAGTAAGCTACCTTCTCAAGAAAATCGTTACAGATCAGTTGACACCGTTCCCGACCTCGATCAGGTTACACACTTTCCAAAAGAATTTCTCAACTCCCAACATCCTCCAGGACTCCCTCCCCATGAATTTCATTTAAAAGTCAGTTGCCCTGTCACCCTCCTGCGCAATATAAACGCACGCACACTATGCAATAGAACTTGCTTTGTGGTCAAACAAATGATGGACCACTTCATTGTAGCCCAAATTATCACGGGGCACGGCAAAAACGATATTGTTTTTATTCTGAAAATTCCGCTAACCCCAACAGACTGCCCATGCCATATGCGGAGACTTCAGTTCTCTCTCTCACACTCAGCTTCGCCATGACAATTAACAAAGAACAAGGTCAATCACTGAAAGCTGTTCGATTAGACCTTCGAACGTCATGCTTTTCACATGGGCAGTTCTACGTCGGTTGTTCCTGCGTTGGCCATTCAGGCAACTTATTCTTCTATGCTCCTGAAGGAAAAATCAAAAATGTCATCTACAAAGCAACCCTACAGTAGTTACTACTCTACTACAATCTTCACATCTATGCCAAACTGTAGCCGTTAGCAATCATACTTCTTACAAGCACTTCATTGATGTTTTGCTTCATTTCCGTGATTGCTGTTAACAGTACTTTACCTTCAATGACCCTTCTTACTTCATGCACGATGTTCGCTCATAAGCGTGCTCTGACATTTATTCTTTTTGTGTGTTTGCTATATATGTTTGCTTTTGTTTATCATACATGACTTTCATTGAAAAAAAAAGTTTCAATGCGGCTATGTCAGGCATTACGAGTAAAATAACTACATGCTATAAAATGCTTTAGGTAAGATATAGGGCCCCTAATGCGTACTGAAATTGCAATCTCATTTCATGGACTTTCATTTATTACTAACTGCCAAATTTGTGTTCACAAAACTTTATTTATTCCCTAGGTTGCTTAATACCATATGATAAACTGCTAACGAAATTGGTAATTATACATTTTACGTTTATCAACTTCAAACGACTTCTAACTGCGGGCTAATTCAACTTATACCGTCAAAAGGAATGCGCCATTATAATAAATTACACCGTCCAAAAGACGGGTGCGTTTGCTAGTATATATATATATATATATATATATATATATATATATATATATATATATATGCATATACTCACAGAAACACATATCTATTTATCTATCTATCTGTCTGTCTGTCTGTGTTTGTATTGCACCATGGCTCGGTAACAGGTATTGATTTGATACGTCTCCGTAACTTAGCGCTTCGGCAAAAGACATCGATTGAATAAATACTAGGTTTAAAATGAAGTATGGGGTCGACTCGTTCGATTAAAACTCTTCAAGGCGGTGCTCCAACGTGGTCGCAGTCTAATGACCGAGACAAGCAAAAAAATAAAAAGAAAAAAAGATATGAGTGAAGCACAAACACTTCTATACAATGTTGTAAAAGCTGTAGAGCGCAGGCACTTGTATTAGTAAAACGAATATCCACATCACAAATACAAGTTATTTATGATTACAAATATGTATATACTCACACTTCAACTGATTCAGACGATCTCAAACACCCAACAGCTGTCTTAACTGAAACAAAAAAGAGCCTTGACACTTGGTTAGCGACCAGCCTGAATTCTCCAAATGAAAACACATAAATAAATCCTAAAGAAAACATACATACATTCATACACACACATACGCACAAACACATACAAACATACATACATGCATACCTGTATGCTTATATACTGGTTTCAAATTTTGGCACAAGACCAGCAATTTCAGGGGTGAGTGGGAGAGTCGATTACATCGATCCCAGTATTCATCTGTTGCTTATTTCATCGACTTTGAAAGGATGAAAGGCTAAGTCAACCTTGGCGAAATTTGAACTCAAAACGTTAAGATGGACGAAATGCCGCTACTAAGCATCTAATCCGGCTTGCTAACGATTTTGCCTGCTCGCCACTTTACTGCATGCTTATATATTGATAAATGCATCAAAGTAACGGAGGATTGTCTGCACAGTAGTTCGACTTACTATAAATAGCAGCAAAATTCTCCTCAAATTGAATAATATTGTCATAAAATGGAACAACACCTCAGATAATATGGCCTGAAATGCCTTTTACTAAATCCTAACTCTGGTCAACCAGAATTGACCTAAGTTTCAATAGCAACAACAACTTGCTTACCAGCTATTTTCTCCTGGCTTATAAATTGATGGATATTCAAAGAATTATATTAAACCGCTGAGAATATTATTACCCGCCAGTAGAAATAATTTCATATCTATCCACCTGCCGCCACCATACGTCAAATAAATGATAGGAATATAAGAAAAAGGTATGTTATAACTCTCACTTTCATTTTAGAAAGCTGCTTCGTTGCGATGACTGAGTGAATAAGTATGGATATTATATTTAGTGACGAGAAGATCATATAAGGACATGGCATTAGCAAGAAGTTCTGGGAACTTCTTAATCTGTGGGATTAGTTTTATCTGAAGTGAAAGAAAAAGAAAAAAATGTTGGAGATTGGGAAGTTAATAAACAATACGTTTTTTGTAGTGGATGTACATAGTTGAATTCAGGTAATGGATCATGTATGTATGTATGTATGTATGTATGTATGTATGTATGTATGTATGTATGTATGTATGTATGTATGTGTGCATGTATGTATGTTTGTATGTCTATGCATGTACGCATACACATACGTACATGCACACAAACACACACACATACACATGTATACATGTATATAATCTATGTGTGTGAATACAAACACACACATATAGATAGATAATAGATAGAAAGATAGATAGATAAATAGATATGTTCGCTGTACCTGGGACGAATTGGGGAAAAACTGCAAAAGAAGTTTAAAAAAATAAACAACAACCGATAACGAAGCATTTGAATTAGTTGTGATCTACAGCCATGTCTGTGTATATTTATTTAAAGCCAAATTTGTATCTATACGATTATACTTATTCTTTCCAGTCTGGTACTTACTAAATTGATTTCTTATGCCGAAGATCTAGTTGATGAGGACGTAAGCAAACTAACACTGGTTGTCAAGCGGTGGTAGAAGACAAACACCAATACACACGCACGCATGCACGCGTACATGCACGTTGCACACAGGCTCCCGACAGGCTCCCGCACAGTTTCCGTCAACTATAAGATATTGGTCCGGTCGAGCCTATAGTAGAAGACATCTGGCCATCTGGCCATCTGGCGTTGGGGCTGAACCCGAAACTACGTGATTACAGAGCAAGTCTCTTAATCACAAAGCCATGCCTGTACCGGTCTCATACACCAAAAAAGCCCGAGAAAAATGTTATATGATAAAACGTCTCAGGGAATATATCACCGTAGTAAGTGAAAAAGACAGTCAAAAACGTCCCAGAATAATTACTGAGAAAATACAGGAAAAGAAGCCACTTGAAGAAAATCTGAGCAAAATGTCAATGATTTTATCCACTCCAAATAGTGTCTTTGTTTTCATGAGGTTTATTTTCCCCAGCCAAAATGTAACTCTTTCTTGTGATTTTTATTCTCGTCAAAGTTCAGTCGGTATTGGGTTGAACGTGAATAGTCTTTATAATACTGATATGAATGAATTAAGGATCAGTAATGCAGTCATCCTGTATGCTAGAAAAACAATAAAATCTCCCTCAAATTACATTTTGTCATAAAAGCAGTAAGGATACATTAGATATCTGTACAAATATCTGCGGGGGGTGGGGCAAAGAAAAGAAAAGAAAAAGCAACAATAAATGAGGTGGTCGTGCTTGGGAGGTCTTTGATCATAGGTTTGCTGAAATAGAGTTGACCCGAGGTGAGAGGTCAACATCATTTGAACTTAACAGTGTCTCGAAGGGTGTGGATGAGTAGAATACTTAGAACATCGTAAAAAATGCAAGGCGGTATTTAGGTGTATCACTTCAGGTTCTGAATTCAAATCATGCGGGGTTAACTTTATCTATCTGCCCTCCAGGGTCAACAGCATATAGTAACAGTGAAATACTGGGTACATATAATCGTTTATATAAATGGACCCCTTCGATTACTATTTTACTCTTGTGGATCCTATAGCCATTTGATGTTTAAAAACTAATTTCATAGATACTTCTTTCAAACTTCCTATTTTGTTTTTCACCCATTCACTTGTGTAGGTTTGGAACAGTATTCTCTGAGAGAACATGTTTCAATGGCCGAAAAATAATAACATCTTGCAGTAATATCTAAAGAAAAAATTCTTTCATGGACCCATAACCTTCTACTGTGAATCCCCAATTTACTATTTTATTTCAGTAGACCCCACAAAATCCTATATAGGCCCCCAGTGATCATATGGATCCCGGTTTAGAATCACTGCTCTATATTGTTCTCTTCCGTAAAACTGTGTGTCTTTCAGCCTGAGTTAGAATTCAATGCTCCTGCGTCATATATTGATATTTCTTCACGCTCTTTACATTCTGATGTCAACTTAGTCCTTCATCCCTCCGGTATCGGCAAAAGAAAGTACTAGTCCCCTACCACTGTCTCCTCAAAAATGGAAACCTTTTACCGAAATCAGGAACTATTTCATCGAACCTCTGTTTAAAGACTGAAAAATAAATTTTATCTTTCAGGATTTTGCTTCCAGAATAGAGAAATACTGAACTGGTTACTGTGATGCTACTTGTCCTACTCGGATGCTGCAGAGCTGCATTTAACACGTCCATCATTAGAATTACCAATAAAATATTGATGGCGTGATTGAAATACCTAGCAATAGATTGACAGAAGGAATAAGATGTGAAGGAATGAGAGAAGGAGCCAATGTTAATAGACGAGTCAGTGATACGCAACCAATTATTACTTAGCTACATATACGTAGTATCAATAAAGGTATACATAGTCGTATGAACGCAACCACACGTTCGTACATGCAGGCTAATAACAATATTAAAACACGGAACGTGAACCACAGACGGATACACATATACATTCACATACATACACGTATATACATATACAAAGATACAAACGTACACGCACGCATATATGCATACGCACATATATATAAGTATAGAAAAACACACACGCACAAAAAGAGATTTGGTGATACAAACATGAGTATATATAGATTTCGGCCGATTAATATATATATATATATATATATATATATATATATATATATATATAGAGAGAGAGAGATATACATAAACATAATTAAGGGATCAGCAAATATTTGCTTCATAGATAGATAGATACATAATGCATTATATATATACATACATATATATATATGTATATGTGTGTGTATATCTATTTGTTCATCTCTCTCTCTTTCTCTCTCTCTCTCTATCTCTCTCTCTCCCTCTCTCTCTCTCTCTATATATATATGTATATCAAATGGATGTGTTATAAAACTATTCCTCACATACAATAACAGCCATCCTAACAATCCAACATACCTCCATCATCAACTGCCCGCGGATATCACTATGATTTCGACACCTGGGTAGTACCATGCTTATATATATGCATATGCATATGCACACACACACACACACACACACACACACACACATATATATATATATATATATATATATATATATATATATATATATATATATATATATATATGTATATATATATATATATATACTCACCCCATGATACCCCACCTAACTCTTTCTCTCCTCTCTCCATACCTTTATACACCTATCACTATAACCTTATCCTCTACTTTTATCCATGTCTTTAGTTTACAGCACTTATATATATATATTTATACACATTATCTCCTCAAGCCATTTGCTCGGTTCTTCTGATGAGGTTATCGTGACTTTGCAGCTCGGATCTCGGAAAAGCCATGCTCGCTGAAATTTTTCCTTTGCTTTTATGTAAACCTACAATAAGGATTCAGTATTAGAATTCCTTGCATAATATGAATGGTTATATCAACCCAGTCGGCGATTATTCGAAACAGCTGTAAAGATAACATTTTATTACATCATGTAATTTTTATATGCAGTATTTCATATAAATACTTTCCTTAGGTCTGTCATTGCTTGTCTGTCCTACTACTTATGTACCTGCTAGATAAAGATCTCTCATGCAGCCACCTTTCTTCTTCTGCACTACCAAATGCTGATGTAGAAATTAGAGTTAAAGATTCGGACATTTGACCGTATTGAACATGTTTTAAGGCAAATGCCAACATTGTTCTGGAAAGGTATTTACTGTTTCATATTGTTTAGTGCATAAAGGAGGGACATGGTTAGTATATTCCAGATTTACTTATTCAGTTAATTACTTCATCTTGTTTAAAGTGTACCGATATATTACTGCAGAACTAATGGAATATTGGCATTAATTAAGGGAGATTCATCTAATTGTAAGTCAAGGAAGATAACTGAAAGAAAAATGTAATGAACAGCGGTTTCTACGAAATTTCAGAGTAGAGGGTGGGAAAAGAAGGAGAGGACGGAAAAGGAAAAGAAAGTGATAAATACATGGGGATAGTCATAATGACAGTGCCAGCAATCATAACCTATAAATACTTAAATAGAAAGAAAATAAGATTAATCAAGATGAATTAAGAAAATGAATAAGTAACGCTGGAATTTATTAACTATGTCACTCCTTAATATACTAAACAGTACAACATAATAAATCCCTTTATTTTGAGAACCTCGGTATCTGGCTTAAAATATGTTCGACAGGGTTAAATGTCAAGTTTGGAGCCTGCAATCGGCCTGTTTTGCCTGAACCTGTCTTTATGAGCGATGTTGCTAAATTTAATGATATCTTTAAAATAAAAATGCCGTTTTGCTATTCTTTAATTTGCAACACCATTCTGCTATCCACCCTCGTGATTGGCTCGTTGTAGTCCCACTCGCTTTAGATTCCTTAAATGTTGGTAATTCTGATTAGAAATTTCACTTCTTAATGATCTGTTGATTAATCTACATGTCCCTGCTTGCATGTTTATTTGGTAAAACTGATAAGATGTGAGTTGTGTAACGTATAACATAGTCGCATTGATGTTGTGCATACTGCATACCTGACTGTACAATGTTAATGTCACAACAAACTCCTAACGAAACAATTGTAGGAATACTAGATGACTCGTTCGTCTATTTTTAACGTTTTATGGCCGCTCTTAAGGTCCCATTCGTCTTTGGATACTATTGGACTTGAGAATTAGCAAACAATGGTAAACTTCACTTTGTTATGATGGCGGATTATTTAACTCTCTCATTTGCGAATCAATAATCACGACATGCTTCATTTTGATATGCTTGGATTCTTTTTGGATTCCCTTTAATTAAATCTCTCCCTCTCTATAAGTGTATACACACACACACACACACAAACACAAACACACACACACACATGTACATGTACATGGAGCGCCTGGCTTAGTGGTTTAGGGTGTTGCACTGATGATTGTTGTAAGATTGTGGTTTCGATTCCTAGACCTGGCCATACGTTGTGTTCTTGAGCAAACCTCTTCATTTCTAGCTTCGCTTGTCCACTCAGCTGGAAAAAATGAATAATCCTGTCAGAGTCGGCACCACGTCCAGGGAGAGAATATATACGTCACAAAATTCTGGGAACCAGTCTTATAAGGCTATCATTCGGTAAGGATCTTCGATCTTCTTTTTGACACACACACACACGCGCGTACACACACACACACACACACACACACACACACACGCACACACACACACACACACACACGCGTATATATATATACAGGGTTTGGCCAAAAGTCAGCCGACAGTAAATCAAAATTCCATAAATACTTAATATTCAATTTTATTTATTCATTCCAATTATGAATCTTTAATATTT
>NC_068987.1:71868733-71870986 GCF_001194135.2 Octopus bimaculoides | reverse complement strand
ATATATATATATATACACACACACACACATACGGTTATCAATTTGTGTAGCAACATTCCTTATGTGAAATCGTGTGTTGAAACCAATATTTTTGTATTTCGTGGCGGTCATTATTTTTGTCAAAAAATATACATGCGCTATAAATTGTTTCTTCACTCGTTTATTACTGTTCTTGTTTTATTATTTTAACCCATGTCCATTGTCCGGAAGTCTTTCGTTACACATCTGTAACCTATCCACCGGCACTTTTCGTTTTCGTGTGTGTTTTCATGCTCCATTTACTTCATTCTGTTCTTGACATGAGTTAAATGAAATAAGTGCAGTAATAAACGAGTGAAGAAAAAATATTATAGTGCGTGTGTTTATTTGGCACCCCCACCTCCAAAAAAAAAAAAACAGAATCTCGAAATACAACAATATATGCACATACATATATATAAAATATATATACACACACATATGTAGGCGTGTAAATATAGAAGTCTCCAGACGCATGTGTTTATAAGAGGACAAACTCGCACACGTATTAAATATGTCTGCGTAGTAATCGTGAGAGTTCACATTCGATTCTAGTGCATGGAATGTTGGCCAAGTGTCTCATAAACTTGCCAATGGTTGACGCACGACTCCAAAAATAATGGTATAGATGGAAACTACATGGAAGCTCGCCTGAAGTACTGTACTTGTAATTCCAAAGGCTAGCCTTGTCACACATTCTGCTACCATCATTTTACTTGAGAACTATGTTAAAGGTTCACGTGTCTGTGGAATACTCGACAAGTTATTCTGTTACACTATAATTCAGTGAGGATGTTCCGTTGATTGAACGACTGCAGCACTCATCATAGAAAGCGACGGAAGATTCATTTGCCGTTTAATATATATGCGCATGTTTATTCAGTTTTCATAAGTATTCATAAGTCTGACATATGTGTAAGACAGCAGGCCTGCCTGTGAACATTTATGCACGTCTTGTACGAATATGCAAACGAGCGCACACGCGCACACATACACACAGAGATACATATGTATAATTATATATATATCTATATATACATATGTACGTACATACCCATTCACATACACATATATACATATATATACTCATAGATATATGTATCTATATGTATGTATGTATGTATGTATGAATGTATGTATGTATGTGTGGGTGTGTGTACCTGTCTATCTATCTATCTATCTATCTATCTATCTATCTATCTATCTATCTATCTATCTATCTATCTATCTATGTACTTATCTATTTATATCAATGCATCTATAATGCATATATGTATATATACTGTATATACGCATATATACATCCATATGTACATATGTGTGCATCTATGCATGCGTGCCCGCATGTGAGTGCGCGCGCGCGCGCGTATTTAACTGTTGTCTATATAGGTGAGCGTGTGTGTCTCTATTGACACAACACAACCCATCTAATCGCTATGTACTGTACAAAGCTCGCCGAGAGCAGAAGGAAATGTAGAGAAGGAGCGGATGTAAGTTCACAAACAGCTGGATCTAAGTGACATTTATCTTACCTTTTCATACCCTCTCCTCCCGCCACCACTTGTCTTTATTGTCCGCGCACCTCCTCCCTCACTTTCTTCTGACTTACTCCTTTGTATTTCAATTTCATTAATTCGGCTTTCTTATTTCTATCGTTTCTTCCTCTACGACTAATACTCTCTTTCCTTCACTTTCTGACTGTGCGTGCGCGTGTGCACACGCGTATGTCTATGTGCGTAGATGTATGTGTATGTGTGTGTGTGTGTGTGTATCTATCTATCTATCTATCTATCTATCTATCTATCTATCTATCTATCTATCTCTATCTCTCTATCTCTCTATCTCTCTATCTATCTCTCTATCTATCTCTCTCTCTCTCTCTCTCTATCTATCTATATAACTATGAGCGATTTTGTGAGTATATACATACATGTATATAGCTATGTATATACATGTATATAGCTATGTGTATACATGTATATAGCTATGTGTATACATGTATATTTGTCTCTATCTATCTATCTATCTATCTATCTATCGATCGATCTATCTATATACTTCACGTATATATATCTATGAAGATGTAATGTTCGTATATGAGAATAGTATGTATAACGACGTCCTTATCTGTAGTGTTTGTTAGATTTCAATTGGTGATTCGTACACGCACACATACTCAGCGTCGTGTGTATAAGCATGAGTATGTATAAGTATGAATGTATATATATATATATA
>NC_068987.1:71865373-71868179 GCF_001194135.2 Octopus bimaculoides | reverse complement strand
TACACATATATATATACACACACATATATATATATACATATATATATACATATATATATACATATATTACCCGAAATAGCACAAATTTTAGAGTATCCGCAGACATAAATAAATTTTTGCTATTATTCACCATTTAGGAACCCCAACCTCCCTATCTATCTATCTATCTATCTATCTATCTATCTATCTATCTATCTATCTATCTATCTATTTACAGACAAGTTCATAAAATGGACATAAGAGAGAAGCTTTATACAAAGTAGCTGCCATGCTAGAGTGAGAGTTTTTCCTTGCTTTAAGTTCTTTAAGGTGATAAAGACGGCTTAATCCTCCATTCGTTTTAATTCAATACAGTATTTTTTAAAATTGTTTCTTGGGAAATATTTCTCCTTTTAGGTTAACCTTGAGTTTGTTTTTGTACCTGAGCCGTAGTATTCCTACGTTTCTCCTTCCATCATTGGAACAAGCTATAGTACGTAAAAATTTTCGGAATTTTGCTGTTACTCATTCTGACGACAAGACCATTCTGTCTTAATTTGGACTGCAAAGAAAAAAAAAAAGGATTCGTTACCATCAATTTTATATTTAGTGAATAGGTCAATATTCGAAATTCGTTGGTTCAGTCTGTATCTACAAATTGTCTGAAGACATCAATTATGAAAAAAAAAAGAATCATGTTGGTTGATATATGATCGATAGGGGATCCAAGATTCCGTTTCGTACAAGATTGTAGAAAGAGTTGCAGCTTGGTAAACAATAATTTTTGTTTCTAATTATATTCCTCTTTTATTCCATAGATGATGACAATTGTAGCTTTCATTTTGCAGTTGACTAATTCGTCATCAAGTGAGTCTCTACTCCTTAGATATGTGAAGATCTTTACATATTTCAGGTTGTTGTCATCGATGATGATGGGACTGGTTGTTTTATACGTCCCATTTGCTTGGGGACAGTCTGATTGCTGATTGGCTAGTGGACGACTTCAGTCTTTCGAGATCAGATGGTAAGAGCGAAAGCTTTCTTCGCATTGGAGAAACGATTAACCAGCTCCTGTGCTTTTTTTTTTATAGACGTTACAAGTGCAGAATCATCAGCAAGTAAGAAGTCAAGTATCATTGCCATTCGGACAAGTGTTTTGGCTTTAAAGTGCACGTGACTAAAAATGTCACCACTTGTAGGGAATATGAATTAGAACTGTACGTCTGAAACAATATCGCCATAAATATGATGCAGCATGACTGAGAAGAAAAGCACAAAAGGAATTGGTGCCAAGACACAACCCTGCTTTGTGTCATCCGAAACTTCAACAGCATCTGGGGTTTGACAGATGTTTTCTTTCCTACATGAAGGCAAATGATGACTTAGTATTTCATCAAGTATACCAGCTGTTATTAAGAACTGGCTAGTGATAGTGTCGAACGCTTTGGTCAGGTCTATAAAAACGATTTTATGGTTTTCTCACAAGTTCATGGTTTTCTCACAAGTTAATGGTTTTCTTACAAACTTTCTCAGTAACTTGACAAAGTGAAAACAATATATCGATGGTGCCGCCGCCTGATATGAAACACATTGTGATTTTGGATAGATTCCTGTCAGGATTTTAGCGGCAATACAAAGGACATTTCGACGTATGAGAGTTTAACAACAATTTTTTCTAGCTTTGATATCTATATCTTTTTGCAACTTTAATCAAACCAACGATTTACAGATAAGTCCACAGATTGCACTTAAGAAAATGGCAGGTCTATTATTTTAAGACTTTATCTTTGTTCTCAGTTGTTTGAGTTGTTCAAGAAGGCTCAGTTTACTGTTCTTTATGGCTTTATAGCAAAGTTAACCTCCGTTCGTTGCGGTTCAATCTAAGTTTTTCAAATGTTACAGCAGAAATATTTGTCACTTTGATAGATAGCTAGATAGATAGATGGATAGATAAAGAAACATGGACATGGCGTGTACCTATTTCGATATCCGTTATGGTATAATCTCAAACAATAAGATTTTGAACTGACATACAATAAGTACGAAAGTGCAGAAACAAACGAATAGAATCGATAAACGTGATGGGTACGGTTGGAACGTCTTTCATCTTAGATCTGCTTTGTAAGTTTTAATCTTTCAATGGAACCTGGTTGCTGTATTGGGGTCGATATTATCGACTAAAAACTCTTTAAGGTGGTGCCCCAGCGTGGCCACAGTCCATAGCTTAAAGCAGTAAAAGAATTGATGAATAAATATATAATTCAGAAAGAAAACAGTGAAACGATTTAAGACATCAGTATCAATTTAAGTTGCCGTCGTTGTCTTCATCATCATCATCGTCGTCGACGATGGTGATGATGACAATGACGACATCTGTCTCATAACACAGTAGGACAAACTTTGAATGACATAGATAAATAGAGAGAGAGAGAAAGAGAGAGATACATTCACTATATGGCTGGCAATAAAATTTTATTCGACTCAGGAGGATTAAATACCAAGGTTGACCTTGGGTAAATTTGAACTCAGGACGCAAAGTCAGAACACACACTGCAGTGTTCTTTGTCCGTTGTTCTAACCAGTTCTTCCAATCGCCCTTCAAATATTACTCAGTCGAGAGTTCCATTGAAAGATTCAAACTTACAGAGCAGATCTAAGATGAAAGGCATTCCAACCTTACCCATCACGTTTATTAGGAGTATTTAAGACCGATCATCTGATTTGAATGCTCCCTATTTCATCGATCAGAGAGTGATTAAATGGCTATTTCTGGAGGGCCGAGCAATCCCTTAGGGGTATTCATGTGAGAGTCGGTGTCTGGGTTTAT
>NC_068987.1:71862502-71863551 GCF_001194135.2 Octopus bimaculoides | reverse complement strand
ATATATATATATATATATATATATACACACACACACACACTCACACATTATGTGTATATATGTATATATACACATAGACATAGGCGTGGGTGTGTGTTAAGAAGCTTGATTTCTAACAAAATGGTCCAGGTTTCAGTTTCACTGCGTTGCACCTTGCTCAAGTGTTTTCTGCTATAGTCTCGGACCGACCAAAGCCTTGTGAGTAGATTTGGTAGATGGAAACTGAAAGAAAACCGATGTATATATATGTATGTGTGTGTATGTGTATATGTGTGTGTATGTGTATATGTGTGTGTATGTGTATATGTGTGTGTGTGTATCTTCCTGTTTGTTTGTTCCTACCACCGCTTGACAACCCTCGTAACTTAGCGGATCGGTAATAAGAAAACGATAGAATAAGTACCAGGCTTAACAATAAATAAATAAATAAATAAATATATAAATAAGTCGATTTGTTCGACTAGAAATCCTTCTGAGCGATGCCCAAGCATGACCGTAGACAAATGACTGAAACAAGTACAAAAAAAAAATAAAGAAAGAAAGAAAAGAAATATACACACCCAAACACAAACAACTATGCATACGTATGTGTGTATGTATGTATGTATGTATGTATGTATGTATCTATCTATCTATATACACCCACATATTTCTGTGTATGCACTTCAGTGTTAGAACGCATTGACAATGCAGAGATGCAAACGAAAACTTGCACTACATTTTTCAAAACGCGAATATGCGTGCATAATCACGAATGCATACACATATATATATATATGCATTTCATTCTCCCAAGGTGAGAGAATGTGTTCGATTATATATACGCGGTATCATGTGTGTGTGTGTGTGTGTGTGTATGTGTGTGTGTGAGTTGTTCTGTTACCGTGTACAATTTCTGCGTGTTAGTAATATAGTTAGTAATTATGTTATATTGAAAGTAATGTATACACAGGCATATATCCATGCATGTGTGTATTTGTGTGTGTGTGCCTGCGTGCGTGTCAGTGCGTGCACGCGCGCGCGTTTTTAAGTATAAGTATATATATATA
>NC_068987.1:71861331-71862040 GCF_001194135.2 Octopus bimaculoides | reverse complement strand
TATATATATATTCGTGTACGTGCGGGTGTGAGTGTGTGTGAAACCGCACACACACACACATATATATGTGTGTGTGTGTATATATATATATATATATATATAGGTATATCTTCATTTAACTACACATACATACATAGACTCAAACACACATGCAACACACACATATACTTACTAACGTGCACACACACATATACTTTCTAACGCGCACACACACATTCACACGACATACATATACATTTACACATACATATATATAAATACATCGGCAGGTATGCAAACTGTAATATCATTTCTAATTTTGACTCTTTCCTAATAGAATTATTCAAATATTTTTTTTCATTCATGCATTTATTTCTATATTTTATGCGATGTATGTTCTGTACATATTTTAAAGTTTAACTTTACTGATAATTTAATAAAGAACTTTTTAACATTCTGTTCAAAATATCGTCTGATAGATTCAGATGGAGTGTCATATGATTATCGTACGTGACACTGCACACTAGAGCGCACACGCAGAGGTTCGCAAACTCATACACACGAATACTTACGCACACACATATATACGCATAACCATAACACCCCCCCCCCACATATAGAGAGAAAGAGATATGTATATATATATGTGTGTGTATATATATATATATAAACAAATATATATATATATACACATATATATATATATGTATATATATATATATATATATAT
>NC_068987.1:71857668-71860335 GCF_001194135.2 Octopus bimaculoides | reverse complement strand
ATATATATATATATATATATATATATACATACGCACACATATATATAAGATGCGGATGTATAGATACATTCAAACATCACATTCATACCACACATATATCTACATATATGTATATACACACATGCATGCATACATACATGCATACATATATAGGTATATACGTAAATACACACACATATGTATATACGTACATACGTACATAATATATACATACGACATACATACGTACGTACGTACGTACGTACATACATACATACATACATACATACATACATACAAACATACATATGTGCATACGTATAGGAGATCCGAATTTATAAGACTGAAACATCTCTTAGAATGAAAAGAAGTTCAGTAACTATCTTGTGAAATTTTGCGAACACGAAGATAAAAAAAAGATATCATTAGGATACCGAATGAACTTTAAAAAAATAATAATAAAAATAAAAACTGATTTATTATCTCTCTCCGAAGAACATTGGAATGTTTTCTCTTAGGTAATATCAAAACAAGAACCTAAGATAGATTAGTTGTCTGAGGAGTTTGTATATGGGTGCATGAAACAGGGACAGAGGGTAAGAGATTGTTGCAAAAGACTAATTGAGCCCTAGAACACTTAAGGCCGGAATTGAGCCCTGCTTCCATAGCATATTTCTTTTTCGTTGCTTTCGCGGATTCCCATAACTCTGTCACCATCCAATTCCATTATTATGAATTTGAATTGAAAGCTTCAGTCATAGTGAATTAGTGAATCTTTCATTAGCTGATTACACAACCATGGATGCCACGCTTATAGATGCATTGTAGTTACTCTCTTCGTAAAGCATGGTAATCCTAACCGTTGATCTTCTAGGATTCCTCCGATCAGCATCAATGTAAGAAGCACCGTTGGCTCAGTTGTGATCTTCAACTACCTTTTCATAATCTGCCATGTTGCGGTCCCATGACTTCGCTGTATAGCAGGTAGGGTGGTTGAACGGGTGATATGCCTTGCCAAAGGGCAGCCCGTAACTATACTGTGAGGTATTTTCAAAGTACCCGCATACCCTATGGCATGTAAGTGATGCGGTAAAAACACTTCCCCTGGTGTGTCCATCGTAGGGTTAACTTCCCAGCTATTGCTGGAATTCATTTACAACTGAGTGGATTGGAGCAACGTGTTTTGTTCAAGAACGCTCTTCCCTGTCCGCGAATACGAAACCAAAATCTTGCGATCGTGGGTCCAACACCCTAACCACTAAGCGACGCGCCTTCACTAGTATTAAGTGCTGGCAATTTTATATTTCACTTTGTATAATACATACATACGTGTGCATGTGTATTTTTATGTTTATATTTGTTGATTGGGAGGGTCAAATTGCCAATAAAAACACATGCACGTTTTCTATTTCACTGCATTTATTCTTGTTATTATTATTCAACTACTAAGGCATTTAGTCAATTATCTAATCTAACCCTTCCATGATACAAGAAAATCAATTTCCACACAGGATTTCATATCAAGAATCTTGCAAGCATAAAAAAAGAAAGTGATATATATAAGAATTCGTGACTTCATGTTTTATCCGTATCGAGGTTTGTACAAACAGTGAACTAAAATGCAGAGTTTTTAGGTACTTTTACATGAAAAAAAAAAAAAAGAAGAAAATTATAAAAATGTTATGTCGATGAAATGATTTTACAAAAACGATATATTATAAATATACAACGTTTTCTTTTTTGAATGAAACGCACTGCCAATTTTTGTTTACAAGGGTGAATATGTGTTAACACTCGTATGCCTCTGTTTAGATGTTCGTTTCAGAATTGTGCATTTTCATGTTAGATCCGATTGCACGGTATTTTGGGAAAAGAAAAAGAAAATGTTTTCTAGACTTACCTCGAGGCCGATGAAAGCCTTTGAGTGAAATTTGGTTGATAGAATGAAAATTGTGTGGAATCCCTTTAGATGGTTCATTCCTATATTTAATTACTCACTCGGTTTGACAGCACCACTTGACCTCCTCTTGGCTGCCTTGAGCCGAGTACTCTCACTTGAAAGCATCTTAGTTAGGTCTTCCACATCTGGCTAATAAAATTTTTGAAAAGGTGTAGCGATATCAGTACCTTTATCTTTCTTTTTCCTTGTACTTATTTCAGTCATTGAATATGGACATTCTGGAGCACCGTCTTGAAGTTTTACTCCAGTACTTATTATTTGTTTTAAAAAAGTCTTGTACTTACTCTATCGATCTCTTTTGTCGAATCGCTATTGTTACTGGGATGTAGACAAACCGATAGAAACAGAAACTAGACAAACAGAAACACAAAGACACACATACATACACTTGCCCAACGAACCGCACAGTGGGACTGAACCCAAAACCACGTGGTTGCAAAGCAAGCTTCCTAACCGCGCATCCATTCCTGCGCGTATATTCAGGTGTATATACTGTGTCAGGGAGATTTGAACGCGAACATAAAAAAGGACGAAAGCAAATGTTGTAATACATAGTATGCTAATCAAACGACCCTAAAATCTATTAGTAATCTTACGTTCATAAAATCGAAGGTAAAAGCTAGAAGAATTTCGATTCAAATGCAATATAAAATGCGTTTTACAAACTTTCAAATCTCTGAATGATACAATTTTTTGGTTGATGAAAAAAGTGTAACAATATATATATA
>NC_068987.1:71856184-71857398 GCF_001194135.2 Octopus bimaculoides | reverse complement strand
TATATATATATATATATATATATACATATATATATATATATACACATATATATATATGTGTATGTATGTATATATATATATATATACATACATACATACATACGTACATACACACACCTATATATATATATATATTTCAAATAGGAAGGCTTCAAATATTTTGCGCATAGCCTTTAATTTCATCCAGGTAAGCCTCTGTTTATTTAGAATGAATGAAAGTAGGTGGAATGTCAATGAAATGGTTAAACGGATTTTGCGTTAAAATTGAAAAAGAAAAGGTCTTCGTATAGAGCGAAAACAGCAGGAAATGCGTCTTGTATGTAGCGGTAAGAATATGGCAATGACTAAAGAAAGAGGAATTCTAAGAGGTGTTCATAGAACATCTGGTGTATAAAAGACGTATCAAATTGAAGGAATGGGGAAAATTGAATAAATAGAATGAGTATTATTGGAAATCCTCATAGCTAATGAATTTGTGTAGAAATGGTGAAAATAAAGTCATTTAATGAGGTCTTTCACACTGAAAAGCACTGTGAAGAACACCACCACACATAAGGCGTTTCATAATTTCACGTTCACTTTGTTACCATTGTCTGCGACAAAGGAATTTGTTTCGGCATTGAGGCTGATTCAATCAAACACAAACAGGGGTACACTACATTTTAAGTGAACAGGCTTTGATAAGCCCTAATTTGAGTGTGAAGGCGTATGTGTGTGGGCATGTGTATATGTGCATGTGTGCGTGTGAGTGTGTGTCTGCTTGTGTGTGAGTGCGCGCGCGCGAAATGAAAGTAGGGGAAAGAATATGCATGCAGACAAATTCACAAACATTAATGCACGCACTTACACACGCGTACAGGTGCACACACGCACACGCGCACACACTTACACACACCGATATATGCGTATACATGCATGCATACATGCATATATGTATATTGTAAATACATATATGTCTATATACAAATATATACATACATATGCATACATATGTACGAGGGGTGTATGAAAAGTCTTGAGCCTCAAAGAAACAAACCATGGTACAAGACTTCTGATGAAGGTACAAAGATTCAATTCTCAAAGGGTTTGAAGGCTCAGAACTTTTCATACACCCCTCGTATATATATGCCCCAGAACCTCCCTACACACACAAACACACATACACACACACACACACACACACACACACACACACACACACACACACACACACA
>NC_068987.1:71852985-71856071 GCF_001194135.2 Octopus bimaculoides | reverse complement strand
ATATATATATATATATATATATATATATATATACACACATACTTACATACATACACATACATACATAAATATACATGCATGCACGCACATATGCAGTTATACCTTTAAATATTTTGGAGGAACATATCAATCTATATTCGTAGGTAATAAATTGAATAAAAATTGCTTGACACTTTCAGCCTAATGTTTCATATGCTTTTCATGATCGTCAGTGGAAAGAAAAAAAGGTGGAGAGTGAAATACACCTCAACATGTTGAGCATCAAAATAGCAATGAAAGGAATTACGTATTTCCCGATATTTGTCATGTGAATTTTGTTTTATATGTGTTATTGTTGTGTTTGTGCGTTTGTTTCCAGACGGAAAAGCAAACGATATCTATGCGAACGAGCGCCTGTGTGACCTGTTGTATCATTTAGTATATGGTAAAGCTGGAAGAATCGGTAGCATCTTGGACAAAATGCTTAGCGGTATTTTTTTACTGTTTTACGTCCTGAGTTCAATTTCCACCGAGGTCGACATTCATTCTTTCGAGTTCGATAAAATAAATACCAACTGAACACTGAAATCGCTGTTCCTTGTGTGAAATTTAGAGAGAATTATTTAGTATATGGTAATTTGGGAGTGGCAGAATTGTTAGATCTTCGTAAAAATGCCTTGCAATATTTTTCAAGATACCTTATGATCTGAGTTCATATCTCACCGGCAGAGGTGCTATTTGAATTGAAAATGCAACTGTGTCTAAAGTAGATGTGGAGTGGGCAGATCTACGTCTGTGAAACGTAAAGTAGGTTGACTACAGACACATTTAAGAATAAATTTATGTAGGCAGTTTGTCAGAATTGATAGAATATCGGACGGGGGATTGGTGGAACTGTGAGAACGTCGGACTGGATCTCTTATGATATTGGTACCGGTTGCTTGTGTTCTGATTTTAAATCCTGCCATACTCTACTTGGATAATAGTAGATTTAATTCGTCAGCTGGTTTAGCACCACTATCTAGCGCATGGTTACTTTTAGCGTAGACCACTCTGCGAGCATTCGGGGGAGTCCTTTTCATCAGTCTCGGTGGCTCTGTTAAGGGGTCATGAACACTGCTATTTTTCATGTCTAAAAGATAAAAAAGAACAAAATTAAACTATTATTTAAGCCCAGAAATATATACGATATAACATCACTTTGAAAAGATATTTTTGTCTGAGAGACAGAAGCGAAAACAACTTTACAGTACTGTAGCAAACGTAGAATTATATAACGCTTGTGTCAAACCGCTGACAGCATATGTACAAGTAAAACATTGAAGATCTCAACTCTTCCTGGAAGTATCTTGTACAGAAGAGATGTTTAAGTATATTCCTGTACGGGCTTCAGACTGACTGATCTTGTGATATGTTTCGACTTCCGGGCTAACATGAACTCTGACACTTAAAAATAAAATCTAAATCTTAAACTCTGCTGAAAACTACAGACAACTGAAAGAGGTGAAGATCGTTCGTCTAATTCTGTCCTTCTTAAAACCCATGAAGTATCTCGAATATTCCCTGTTAACTACCAAAATTAAGAAGAATAAATCACCTAATGAACATGTGAATAATATATTGTTGCAGAAAATAATTTACATAACAGTAAGAATGTTGACGGTTATGAAATAATAGCAAAAAAAAAAAAAAAAAAAAAAAAAAAAAAAAAAAAAAAAATAACAGGTGTATACGTAGATTATATATAAAATGTTTAATGAAAATATATGTAGTTATGTGTTACTTGTCCTGTTTTCCATTTTTCTCTCGTTGTTTGCATATTTAACTCGTTTGTTTTCGTACTTCATATTGTTTACAGTTGGTGATATCTTCTACCCAAATAGTGAGACTTTTTATTGATGAACCCGAAGAGACCAAGAACGGATCAAAACATGTGCCGTACCCAATAAAATATTTTACTCATTCCATCTATTTTATTAGTACTGTTACTCCAACCGACACTACGAAGTTCCTGCAATAAATCTACAGATAACAACAGGTAATCGAAACTGTGCCGGCGCTTTACTCATCATCTATTTATACATTTTGTATAATTTCTCCATTGTATATATATATATATACACACACGCACACGCACACGCACACGCACACGCACACGCACACGCACACGCACACGCACACGCACACGCACACGCACATCTTTTTGCTTGCTCCATATGTGGGTGTATGCGTGTATGTATGCATGCATGTATGCATACCTGTATGCATGCATGCAAGTATGTATGTATGTATGTATGCATGCATGTATGTATGTATGTATGTATGTATGTATGTATCCATGTACATGGTGTGGATAGAAGACTGTAAAATATATCCCTACAATGTATTATATATAGGTATAGAGAATAGATCAACATTTGATCACAAATACATATTATATACATATATATATATATTCACATGCATACTCATGTAGATATTTTAAGATGGAACTCAGAGCTTTTGTTTTTCGGATTGTAAATGTAATTACAGCGATTTTGTTAAAGCCGTGTATTTAGAGGAGAAAGAAGAGAACATACAAAGCGAGAGAGAGAGGAGAGAGAGAGAGAGAGAGAGAGAGAGAGTGAGAGAGGAGAGAGAAAGAGAGAGAGAGCTAGAGCTAGAGAGAGAGAGAGCGCTAAAGAGAGAGAGGGAGAGAGAGAGAGAGAGAGGGAGGGAGAGAGAGAGATAGCTAGAGAGAGAGCGAGGGAGAGAAAGAGAAAGGAAGAGAGCGTGCGAAGAATGGATTCTGGACAGTCGCCATCTGTGACCTTGGGAAGTACGTGATATCGAAGAACGACAAATCGTTACTATGACGACAATAACTATAAGTTGGTTGCTGATGACGAAATATTAAATGGACAGTGATATTAAGATTATAAACACATTTATAATATGTATATATTGAAAATCAGATATGTTTGTATCTATAAATATTTATACATAGAAATATAGAAATACCAATAAAGGAAATATATTTACAATGTATATATTTCTTTCTCTCCCCCTCTCTCACTTTCTATGAATAATTATGTATGTGTGTTTGTGTGTGTGTTTGTATATATATA
>NC_068987.1:71852172-71852885 GCF_001194135.2 Octopus bimaculoides | reverse complement strand
ATATGTGTATGTGTGTGCGTGTGTGTATGTATGTATATATATATATATATAAAATATATATCATATATATCAAATATATATGTATGTGATATATGTATAAAGAGAGGGAGATACATATGCATAGACGATAAGCTATACATATACACATCAATAGGCAGAATTATGTCGACAGTGAAGGAGTATAAATAGAAGTTTACAACTATACAGCTACACAAACCTTACAGGTGATTTCTGCTCAATACATTAAAACGTTTCAATTTACAGAGGAAGTGTATAACGCCTCTTTCCTCTACTCTTCATCATCTATCAGAATTATCTACCCTCACATTTATTCTAATTGTTAATATCACTCCGCAGTACTTTTGCAAGATGAGTTATAATATTCATTCACATCTATCTATCTATCTATCTATCTATCTATCTATCTATCTATCTATCTATCTATCTATCTGTCTGTCTGTCTGTCTGTCTGTCTGCCTGTCTGTCTGTCTGTCTGTCTGTCTTTCTATTTTACCGTTTCTCTTTATTTATGTTTATCTATTTATCTACCTACTTACCTACCTACCTACCTACCTACCTACTTACCTGTCTGTCTGCCTGTCTTTCTACCGTTTCTCTTTATTTATGTTTATCTATCTATCTATCTATCTATCTATCTATCTATCTATCTATCTATCTATCTATCTATCTATGGGTATGCATATTTGCGTAAG
>NC_068987.1:71849202-71851323 GCF_001194135.2 Octopus bimaculoides | reverse complement strand
TATATATATATATATATATATATATATGTACATACAGACATGTGTATATACATGCATACACACACACATATGTCGGAAATATAAATGCATATCTATCTATCTATCTATCTATCTATCTATCTATCTATCTATCTATCTATATATGTACTATATATGTACGTACACAAACACGCGCGCGCACACACACATACATATATGTAGAGAAATAGAGTGAGAGCGTGAGGCAGAGTTAGCCATAGAGAATAGTCAACGTTTATATAAGTATAATTATTTTGACTACGATAGTTATTAAGTCTTTTCCCCATTAAATATTCATTGTTATTAAACATTCGGCGCAGGCATGGCTATGTAGTTAAAAATCTCGTTTTGCAACCATGTGTTTCGAGTTCAATAGTCCCGGGTTGACTGAGAGAATTTCGTAGCCGCAAACAGCGAGAAAGCCCATCGCATATATATATATATATATATATATATATATATATATATATAAAGTTAAAACTTACTTGCAAATGGACGCGTAGCGTTCGATAATATTATAATACAAATGATATATGAGCATATGCATCTATACATACATATATGTACATACCTACATCTACATGTATATATAGATGCATATCCGGGTACAGGACGTCAGAAAAAGGAACGGGAACATAAATAAAGCACAAAAAACGGATAGGAAAACAGACGAGCCACTTATGGAACTTTTCCTTCATCAGCTGCCTCTATTCTAAACTAGGCTTGACAACTGGTATTGCTTTGTTTTACATCTCCGTAAATTAGTGGTGCGGCAAATGAGGCCGATAAATAAGTACTAGACTTCAAAATAAGAACCGGAGTCGATTCAGTCCAATGACTGAAGCTAAGAATAATAAAAACAGATTAAACATTACGTCTATATCTATCTATCTATCTATCTATCTATCTATCTATCTATCTATCTATCTATCTATCTATTGAAGCAGCGTCAATTATCTTCCTTAATCTTTTTAATTCTAACGACTACCAGTATTATAAATAATGGCATCATGGGTGATATTGCACTGTGACTTATGTGTGGTTTTGCAATGGGACCAAGCAACATAGAAAACCATGGAGTTCAATTCAGAAATACGAAGTCCAACTCAGTGTTTGATAGAAATACGATATGAGAACAACATTGTCAAACATGATCTAATAGTTTAGAGGATCGCGTCGCAATGACGTCACTCTGTCTGGCACACTACGAAACCTTGGCAGAGAGATCTTCTATAGTTTCGGGTTCGCTCATTCCTTGCAATTTAAAGTGTTAAAATGAAATCTATATAGAACCCCGTTGGATGGGTTGTACATGTGATTTGAAGGCACAAGTTTATGAGACTCTATGCCGCTCTTATTGGGCTTGAGGATTATAGTGAGGGAATACATGTCCGAGGAACACTCAGCTGCAGACATACAGAAACACAAACATATTATATTTGCTATATGATTGTGGTGCAAAACTTTGATGATTTTTGACCGATAACTGATGAAGGATGAACATGTCCACGTCCTGCGTACGTTTTTCCCGACCGTTTCTTTGTCACACTTTTTTATATCAAACATAATATATGTATGTATGTATAGATAGATAGATATATGCATATATGCACTCAAACATGTATATATGCAATATATATATATATACTTCTGCATCTACACACAGATATATGTACGCATAAGCATATGTATATGTATATACACATAAATTACAGATGTGATATAACAGAATATATACACGTCTGTATATATACATAATTGCATGAACAATGCATATCATTATCTCTGTACCAACCAGATTAGCGGATATTGTTACAGACCGCTGGTCATCATACATTTCAACTCATCGTTGATGCCATCTCGCTGTATAAGGAGGTAGGTCAACACACTACTCATTGAATGGAACACCAGGCCACTGCAGGGCAGCTAATTTGAGGTGAGTCGACTGGTGTAACGTGGAATGAGGTATTCAGCCCAAGAACACAAAGCATCACCGGCGTGAGAATCGAAACCATGATAGTAGAATAATGAGATAGTAGGTGCAACATACTAACCACTAACCTGAATATATATATATATATATATATATATATATATATATAT
>NC_068987.1:71845983-71846808 GCF_001194135.2 Octopus bimaculoides | reverse complement strand
ATATATATATATATATACATGCATATATACATACAACCATATATATATATATATATATATATACATATATACATGTACATACATATATGCATACATACATACATATATATATATATATGCGTGTGTACGTGTGTGAGTGTGTGTGTGTGTGTGAGTGTGTGTGTGTGTGTGTGTGTGTTTGTGTGTGTATCCTTACGTCCATGCATGTAATACGTTCACATATGCATACTTATAATGCAATACCCACAATGTGACTGCTGAGGTAAGAGAGAGAGAGAGATCCACCACTAAATGGCTTGTATTCATTCATATATAGTTGGCTTGTACTCCATTTATTTATAGTTGAGTACAACGAAATAGAAATGAACGGCTTTGCTGCGGGATATCATCCACTGCATAATATAGAAATCACAATGACGATTCTGTGCCCAATACTTTGACCACTGACCCACGGAATTTCACTAATATTTCTATATGTATGTATGTATGTATGTATGTATGTATGTATGTATGTATGTATGTATGTATGTACGTACGTACGTATGTATGAAGGTACGTATGTATATATGTATGTATGCATGCATGTATGCTTGTTACGAATGTATGTTATGTATGTATGTATGTATGTATGTCTGTACGAACGTATGTATGTACGTATGTATGCATGCATGTTATGTACAGTGTCTATGAAGTGCTCAGCTACCTGCACGTTAATTTCACGAGCAGGCTGTTCCGTTGATCGGATGAACTGGAACCCTCGTCGTCGTAACCGACGGAGTGCCACGATGTTATGTATGTATGTATGTACGTATGTATGTATGTATG
>NC_068987.1:71843975-71844710 GCF_001194135.2 Octopus bimaculoides | reverse complement strand
TATGTATGTATGTATGTATATATGTACGTACGTACGTATGCATGTGTATATGCATGTATATACACACGTGTATAAGTATATATATACAAACATACATGTATATACATGTATATATAAATGTATACATATATATTTATATATATGTATGTAGTTTATATACAAACATATATACATATATATACATATACATATTCATATATATATATATATATATATATATATATATATATGTTATCAATTATCATATATTATAATTCATATATCTATCTATCTATATAATCTATATGACATTATATATATGTACACGTATGCATATGTAACTATATGTTCACATTATATTATACATACATACAGACACACGCAAGTATATACAAATATTCATAATACATACGTATATACATAAATACATGCATACACACGTACGTACATATATACATTCATACATATACACATACATACACTCACACATACATACATACTTACATACATACATACATGCATACATACATACATACGTATCTTTATATTCATACATACATTTATATATGTATACATATAATCATATATATACACAGAGACATACATTAACATACATATACATATACACATACACGCACTCCCGCAAAAGATTCTGCGTGTGTTGTGTTTGTGTGTACATATATATGTTATATATTTATATGTCTGCATAATTGTATAGGTATATGTATGTGTGTGTGTATGTATCTGCGTGTGTGT
>NC_068987.1:71842032-71843317 GCF_001194135.2 Octopus bimaculoides | reverse complement strand
ATAATACGAATATGTATTTATTTGTTAACATCTACAATTTCCTATATAATGCATGTTTCTTTATACATGCATACATACATACATACGTATCTTTATATTCATACATACATTTATATATGTATACATATAATCATATATATACACAGAGACATACATTAACATACATATACATATACACATACACGCACTCCCGCAAAAGATTCTGCGTGTGTTGTGTTTGTGTGTACATATATATGTTATATATTTATATGTCTGCATAATTGTATAGGTATATGTATGTGTGTGTGTATGTATCTGCGTGTGTGTATGTATTTGTATATGTATACATCTCTCTCTCTCTTTCTCTGTTTCTCTCTGTATGTATGTATGTCTCTTGGTGAGAGGCACATACAAAAGTGATAGAAGAAGAACATAGTCATTAAAAATTAATGCATTCACAGCTCCACCAGTCTATTTGAGCTGAAAAGGTTGGCTTTGCTTGCGCTAGTGGAAATAAGAGGCGTGGGTTGGGGGTGGGGTTTCACATTATGTGGGGTATATCTGAAAGGTGTCGGTAATTTCATAGGAAAAATGGTAGGCCATATTAAACTGTGACAAGAGTTATGTACTGATTGATCTGTGTCACTGGGAAAAAAAAAAATCGGTGCCGGAATGGGGACGGCTCTAGGAGCCTGAAAAGAAACACTCAAAGAGATACCGCATAAAAAATAAAAAAAAACAAAAAAACATTTGTTCGACGATCGGACGATTCTGTAAATTCTCCGATCTTTCCTACTACTACTACTACTACTACTGCATAATAATAATTTTCTATAATATTCTTCTATAGGCACCAGGGGCCTGAAATTCTATGGGAAGTGGGCTAGTCGATACCAATGCTCAACTGGTACTTATTTTATCGACCCCGAAAGAATGATAGGCAAAGTCGACCTCGGCGGAGTTTTGAACTCAGAACGTAAAGACGGACAAGGTGCCGCTGAGCTTGTTGCCCGACGTGCTAACGTTTCTGCCAGCTCGCCGCCTTACTGCTGCTGTCGTTGCTGCAGATGATGATGATGATGATGAAGATGATGATGATGATTATTATTATTATTGTTGTTGTTGTTGTTGTTGATCTAAGCATATGGTCTGCAGTTTTAGGAGGTGTTGATTTGAAACCAGTTTGATAAGTGCAAATGAAAGAAACTCTCGGCCCTTCAGTCACTCTGGAATTTCGAATTAATTAATAGTAACAAACATACAGACGTATATTATGTATGTGTGTACATATATATATATATATATA
>NC_068987.1:71838675-71839937 GCF_001194135.2 Octopus bimaculoides | reverse complement strand
ATATATATATATATATATATACATACATATATATGTACACATATAAGTATATATGTGTGTATGTTTGTTTGTATATGGGGAGGCGCAGTCTCATTCAACTGTACGAACGAGTTTTTAATCAATAAACGTCAGTTTAATTTTGCTTTCTTATTTTAAACTTTTAGTTAACACCAAAGGCGGTACCTATGACAAGTGACACAGCTTCCAAGATACCCGGAAAGAGGTGAAAGGAATCTTGAAATCTATATCCTCATCTGTAAGCTAGCAACAAAATGGACTCAACAAAAGTCACCTGAGGTGCCGGGTAGTGTTCCTAAACGGGGCGACGGGATATCTTGACATAGTTCTTTATGTTTACTACTGTCACAATTACACTTAATGAGCTACGCTAATTACGATTTACGAGAGTCTTCTTAGGACCTCGTAACCAATAAGGCTGAGGCTTATTACGGATTCCATAGTGTATAGGTAAGCCGAGAGTTCAATAGCCCTGCCTTGACGGGACGCCAGGCCGATGCATGGTGAACTTCCAGCTGTTGCTAGTAGTAATTTTCTGCTTATTGAACAGGAGTAACGATGAACGATGTGCCTTGCTTAAGAATAAAAACACGTTGCCATGTGTGGGAATCGAAATCACAGACATGAAATCAAGAATTCAATACTCTAAGCATTAGACCACTATACCATGCCACATTGATTTGCAAGGTACATTAGGACAGAATTTTACTAAGTGTCCTCTTTCAACTGGTACAGGTAGACGTGGTCGTGAAGGAGTAACTGTCATAAGAAGTTAATCCTTTGAAGCAAATGTGTCAGTCTGTCTACATATTTGTCTGTCTTTAGCCTGTTTCTGCCTATCTCTCCCCCTCTCCCTCTTCCTGTTTATGCGTAGTATGCATGTATGTATGTATGAATATATACATACATATAGACATGTGTGTGTATGTGTGAGTGCGCGTTCGTGTATTTGTATATAAACACAACACATATATACATCACATATATACATAAATATATCGATTTATATGATTAATATATATTTGTGCGCTTATATAAGATGCGTATTACACACACACACATACACACACGTAGGTATATATATATGTATGTATTATATACAAATATACATGCATACGCAGACATACATAAATATATATATGTATACATACATGTGTGTGTATATATATATATATATATATATGCATATACGTATATATATATATGTGTGTGTGAGTGTATATATATATATATATATATATATA
>NC_068987.1:71837275-71837947 GCF_001194135.2 Octopus bimaculoides | reverse complement strand
TATATATATATATATATATATATATATATATATATCTACATACAGACATTCACGTAGATGTATGTTTTGGGTGTTGTCACACCCAAAACATATTTAGTAAGGAAAGTACATAACCTTTACCTCCTGAGATCTATTCTCGCTCTCTCCTTCATCTCTCCCTCCACCTCTCTTTCCCCTATTCTCTCTCTCCCACTATCCACACATCTAAATACATACTGATGCATGAATATCTATATACGTGTATGCGTGTGTGGGCAAATATATGTTTGTCCATGTCTATCTATCTATCTATCTATCTATCTATCTATCTATCTATCTATCTATCTATCTATCTATCTATCTACCTATTTATCTATCTAGCTAGCTAGCTATAAAATTATAGATTCAATAACCAACGTGATCTATTGGATTATACTTGTGAGCTATACTGTACTGTTTTAAGTGTGTATATATATATATTTATACACACACACACACATATATATACACATACATATATGTGCATATATCTATGTGTGTATATATATTTATACATATACACCCACACACACATATGTATGTATATGTGTATGCGTATTTATATATATATATACATATATATATATATATACATATATATATACATATATATATATATATATATATATATATATATATATACATATATATATA
>NC_068987.1:71836605-71837265 GCF_001194135.2 Octopus bimaculoides | reverse complement strand
TATGTATAACACGTGTATAAGGGATGATCACTAGGTGGACATCCAATATGCTAGAATTAATTTTCAATTTATCACCCTATCTATATAAATATATATATATGTATATGTATATATATATATATATATATATATATATGTGTGTGTGTGTGTGTGTGTGTGTGTATGTATATATATGAGTGTGTGACATATATATATATATAAACTTCGATCATCAGATTGCGGCCAGATAAAGAATTTCACTCGAATGAATCGACGCTAATATTTAGTATCTAAAAGAAATCTTAAAGTCTGGTATTTATTCTATGAAAAACTCTACTGTCGATTACGGGGATGGAAACACACCATCACCGATTGTTAAGCGGTGGCATTGCAAAACACTGACTTGAAGACCCCCTCCACACACACACACATACACACATAGATACCTACGTACACACCCAAACATATATGTGGAGAGAGAGAGAGGGAGAGGGAGAGACAGGGAGAAAGATAGAGAGAGAGAGATACAACGACGGTGGTGCCTTTCTTCATCGCTGCCGGACACAAGCCGAAACTAGTGAAGAAATGCATGCTCGTATTTGTGTGTGTGTGTGTGTGTGTGTATGTATATGTATGCATGCATGCATATGAATGCGCTACATATATATGTATATGTATATA
>NC_068987.1:71832214-71833001 GCF_001194135.2 Octopus bimaculoides | reverse complement strand
TGTGTGTGTGTGTGTGTGTGTGTGTGTGTGTGTGTGTTAACAGTGCTTTGTTCCATTTCTGCAATGTGCTGTAGAACTTATCTATGGATGTAATAACGAACGCTGTATGCTGTGACTATGGTAAATAACACGTCTGTAAATAATATGTCTGTATTCTGTTCGCTGGCAAAAAAGGAGGTAACAGCTGCTAAGAAAATGTTAAATATGCAAAGTACAAAATAATGTATCCAGTTTTCTTTAAACTTAAATAGTATGCTTATAAGCTGTGTTCGTGGATAGTTAAAAGTGGGTGCACTGCTACTGACGATAACCCCGACAATTATCGAAACACATATATCTATACAACGGTTCCTTGTTTCTCTGTCCATGAACGTATTGCAAACATTCGTCGTTATTTAAGATGTTTTCTAATAATTCTACAGATGTATTCAATGGTACTCTATAGCAATGCTATACATACAGAAATACACACAGAAATACACACACACACACACACACACACACACATATATATGTGTATGTAGGGTAAAAAAACGGAGTATTTCCAATGCAACATTCCGTTAAAATTCATGGCTATTTACACTTTCAAATTATAGCTTCAAGGAAGAGTGAAATTCCACTGATGTAGATAATCCATGTATATCATCAGTAAATCCAATGTGTGGGTTTTACGAATAGTAATGTATAATCCATATTAGAAACCGGAAGCTGATTGCCTGTGGAAAGTTACGTAATATTTGTGGTGTATTAGGATATCACTTCATCAGGCTTGAGCTCTTACATTTCA
>NC_068987.1:71830718-71832204 GCF_001194135.2 Octopus bimaculoides | reverse complement strand
AAACGGAGTATTTCCAATGCAACATTCCGTTAAAATTCATGGCTATTTACACTTTCAAATTATAGCTTCAAGGAAGAGTGAAATTCCACTGATGTAGATAATCCATGTATATCATCAGTAAATCCAATGTGTGGGTTTTACGAATAGTAATGTATAATCCATATTAGAAACCGGAAGCTGATTGCCTGTGGAAAGTTACGTAATATTTGTGGTGTATTAGGATATCACTTCATCAGGCTTGAGCTCTTACATTTCATGGAGGAGGAGGAGGAAGAGTGTAATAATAATAATAATAATAATAATAATAATAATAATAATAATATATAAATGTGCTACGTTGCAATGATAAATTAATAATAATGAAACTACGCCGCTAGTACTATCAGCAAAACAAACGAGAATGAAGTAAGGATAAGAATAAAATAAAAATAACTTCTCATTCTTTCAACTTTTCACAGTTTTCCTATAGTCTACACTTATATTTAGTATTACTATTGACTTGGTCTTTACCGCCATTTCACCATTTTACTCTTATTTCATATTTATTGTTTCCTCCCTATATAAGATATATAAAACATTTGACCGTTGCCCAATGTAAGAGCGCCCCTTTTGATACAAATCCGATGAAATGTAGCCTTAGTGTGAAGAGCCTCAAATATTACGTAACTTTTCACAAGAAATCATCTGTGTCCAATGGGTTAGCGATAGAGTGGGACCGAAACCATTGTGACTAGTAATAAAGATGTATTGAACTCTTCCTTCGTCTTCTAATTTGTTTGATATACATAAATATAAATATATATGCTTTCGGTGCGAATGGTTTTGTTATACGGCGCCGTATTAAATAATCCTGTAAATAATAATAAAGGTATTTATATAAGCTTAAAGCATATGGCGATCACCGTGCAATGGGTAAGGAAAATAGTCTAAAAAAGGGGCATATAAGCCCTCGACAGAAAAAGAAGGCTTATATGCCCCTTTATCAGACTATTTTCCTTAGCCATTGCACAGTGATCGCCATCATCTTTATGCTTATATAAACACCATTATCATTATTTACACTCACACACACACACACACACACACACACTCACAGACATATATAGTGAGCTGGCAGAATCGTTAGCATTCCGGGCAAAATGCTTTGCGGTATTTGTTCTGAGTTCAAATGCCACCGGGGTCGGTAAAATAAGTACTAGTTGAACACCGGGGGCGATGCAATCGACTTATCCCCTCCCCCAAACTTGATGGTCTTGTGCCAAATTAATTTGAAACCAAACATTATATACGAGAAGGTGTGCTGAAGAGTTTCTGGCTTTGGGTAAATGAAAATACAGGAGGATCAGTCAATTATAATTTCATTGAACATATTCTCCC
The DNA here is from genome assembly GCF_001194135.2 of Octopus bimaculoides. Lineage (NCBI taxonomy): Eukaryota > Metazoa > Mollusca > Cephalopoda > Octopoda > Octopodidae > Octopus > Octopus bimaculoides. The sequence continues at coordinate 71,830,827 of NC_068987.1, read as the reverse complement.
TCTCAGATTCTCACACTCATTGCAGCGGTCCTTCAGTTTTTCTAGGCCCTGTGTCAGAACCCGGAATTTTGGGCTTCCAGCTAGGCCTTTCGCGATTATGGCGCACATA
>NC_068987.1:71829110-71830588 GCF_001194135.2 Octopus bimaculoides | reverse complement strand
GAGAGAGAGAGAGAGAGAGAGAGAGAGAGAGAGAGAGAGAGAGAGAGAGAGAGAGTGAAAGAGAGAAGTGGGGAGAAAGATTGTGTATGTGACACGTTAGTGAGTGAATAATGTGTATGCGTGTATTCGCATGCTGCTGTGTTTGTGTTAAAGAAACAAGATGGTAGAAAAATAGATGTGCGTGTGTATGTCTAAATACATATGTGAGTGAAAAAAGTGAATTTATGGGGTGGTCGAAAGAGTGATGTATGCCAAAATATATTTGTGTGCATGTATGTGTAAATGTGAGGCAAGTGAGGAGCGAGATGCGAGTGATCAAGAGCGGTGAAATGAGAGTGGGGTCCAGCGCAACCAAAGGCCGTGTACGTTTGTTTATCCATAAAAATATGTATGCATGCACACATACATATATGTGTATTTAAATATGCTTAAATACATACAGATATATGTATCAACTGCATACACAGAGCACACAAACACAAAAACAAACATAAACACACACACATAAGAAGCTCACATATACAAACACATGCATAAAGAATGTGATCAAGAAATATAATGTTTTTCTCTTTTGCTTTATTGTTATTTTGCGAGGTCATTTTCGTATGAGCGAGAGAACATATGACATATTTCCAGATAATTCCTTTTTCTTTCTCATTTTGGGTGTCCTAGTAGCTGCAGATAACGTTATTTCGCTCTTGTTGGAGCTTATCAATACAACGTAACCTGGGACCATGAAACTAGTTGGTCTATGTTCATTTAAAATATTTAGGAACTATATACGATTGATTTTCTTTTCTTCTGTTTTTTTCTTTCTTTCTTACTCTCTTAACATTGGAGAAAAGGAATGAAGAGATAGTGGCAAGGCAATGAAAGCCTCAGAGTAATTTGAAATGAAAATTAGATTATACACAAGTACGATCACTATTTTCTACTTTCTTTACTCTTAACAGTAGAGGAGAGACAAAGAGGGCAAAAAAGATTGAAGGATAGAAAGAGGGAAAGTCTCTTACGTGTTTTTGAGTTCATTTTGGGAATCTTCGAAGGATCTTGTTTTATTTCTCCCATTTATTATTTTTCTCTTCCAGTAATTATTCGCTTTGTTTTACAGTTCTTCATGTAGACTCGATTACCGTTTTCTCTACAAACTACATACAAGCTCCTGTGTTTTCTCAAGTGCGAATGTGGGATCACTTGTCGTATTTCCAGGATGACCTAGTATCAATTTCCTATGAGTAAGAGAACATAGGAAATAATATTTCCTTATAATTCATTTACTCCCCTCTTTTTGGTAGTCCTAGTAGCTGCAGATAACGTTATTTCGCTCTTATCGGAGCTTATTGATACAACTTAACTTGGGATGAAATTAGTTGGTCTCTGGCCATCGGGTCTCATATTGGTGAGATCAATAATATGCGTGAAACCAATGGTAACTTTGTGATCGGCCAAACTAAAGACTTGATTACATATATATATAT
>NC_068987.1:71827786-71828267 GCF_001194135.2 Octopus bimaculoides | reverse complement strand
ATATATACATATACATACATACATATATATATATAGACACATACATGCAGGCATATATGTATGCATGCATGCATGTATACACATTTGTGAATATGCAGAGAGAGAGAGAGAGAGAGAGAGAGGAAGTTTAGAGATGTCAGACAAGCAGGCAAATAGAAACACACGCAAGCATACACACGCACAAATACACACGCGTGCTCACACACATACATATACACACGCACACACACACGCATATACACACACAGAGAAAGGGATAGGCACTCAGAGAAAGTGGGAGTGAGGGAAAGTAAAAAGAGAAAGAGAATTGTATAAAAATGTAGACAAAGATATATATATATATATATTCTTTTATTTATTTCAGGCAATAGACTGCGGTCAAGCTGGAGCACCGCCTTTAGTCGAACAAATCGGCCCCAGCACTTATTCTTTGCAAGCCTAGTACTAAATTCTATCAGTCACTTTTGCTGAACCGGTAAGT
>NC_068987.1:71826326-71827004 GCF_001194135.2 Octopus bimaculoides | reverse complement strand
ATATGCATGTATACACACATATATGTACATACTTACATCTACATGTGTATATAGATGCATATCAGGGTACAGGACGTTAGAACAATGAACTACAGACAACGGAACGAACACATAGGAAAACAGAAAGCCCCTTGGAATAATTCCTTCGTCAGCTGCCTCTATTCTAACTAGACGTTTCGAAACCACGGGCTTCTTTCAGTTTCCGTCTACCAAATCCACTCACAAGGCTTTGGTTGGCCCGAGGCTATAGTAGAAGACACTTGCCCAAGGTGCCATGCAGTGGGACCGAACCCGGAACCATGTGATTGGTAAGCAAGCTACTTACTCTGCGCGTGACGTATCATGTATTTCTCCAGCTCTCTCTCTCCTTCACTCTTTCCTTTCTAATTCTCTCCCTCGCTGTCTCCCTCCTATCACCAATCGTTTTCTTTTCGCCTTCATATGCACGTTTCCTCTCTCTCCTGCCTCATTCACCTCTTCCCTGTCCCCCTCCTTCCCTGTTTAATCCTTTTCTTTCTTCCCTCCTCCCTTCTTTCTTCCTTCCTTCCTTCTCCCTTGCCCCTTCCTCTTACACTCCCCCATTCCTATCCCCTCCTCCCCTTACTCCTCATCTTCCTTATCTTCTTCTTCGTCTTCTCCCCTCCTCCTCCTCCTCCTCCTCCTTCTCCACCTCCTCCT
>NC_068987.1:71821639-71823390 GCF_001194135.2 Octopus bimaculoides | reverse complement strand
CAGTAGCCTGCTTCTCCAGCATACTGAGAACTCAGAAATAGCAGTCAAAGAACTACTGATTCCAAACTACAAATTTTTCTCTAATGGATAGCGATATCTATGGCACACACAGAACAAAAAACAGAAGAGAAGAGTAAAAACAAACCTGCTTTTAGTTAATTGGGTAGTTTGGAATCAGTAGTTCTTTGACTGCTATTTCTGAATTCTCAGTATGTTGGAGAAGCAGGCTACTGCTAATCCCTGTATATTTATGATTATATATATATATATATATATATACATGTGTGTGTGTGTGTGTCTTTGTATCTGTGTTTGTTCCTCACCACCACTTGACGTTGGTGTGTTTACGTTCCCGTAACTTAGCGGTTCAGCGTAAGAGATCCGATAGTGCTAAAGTAAATTCGTTCTACCAAAATTCAAGGCAGTGCCCCAGTATGGCTGTAGTCTAAAAACTGAAAGAAGTAAACGATAAAAGATGACTAGAAAGCCTTCCAACCATACTGACTTCGGATAAAACACCTGTAATATCACTGTCTGTGGAGTACTCGGCCACTTTGACTTAGACCGGAATAAACATCGTCGAAACCGACGGAGGATCCATTGACCGTGTAATTGTGCATATCGTTGAGCATAGGTGTGCATGAGTGTGTTCGTGCGTGCATATGCATCTGTGTGTGTGTGCGCTGTGCATGTGTGTGTGTGTGTTGCATGTGCGTGTGTTGTGTGCGTGTATCTGTGTGTGTGTGTATGTGTGTATGTGTGTGTGCGTGCATTAACACTAATGTGCATTCTAATGTCTGTTTTTCTTTGTGAGTGCTCGTATGTTTTCCTTTCAATGTCGTTCTTTTGTCTCAGGTCAGCCTTGATTAAGTACAGAGATCAAAGGTATTCCAATAGTGGCCACCCTCTCTCTTTCGTATAAACAGAGAACCCTAGAATCCCATTATCCTGCGAGTCCACTTTTAAGACGATGCGGGGCGATTCGATGGAGATTTGGCTGCTATTTCTAGCAGTCAATTCTGCTCGTCTGTCTGTCTATGTGTATATACAGCGTGAATCTATATCTATGTATGTATGCATCAGTATCCATTCCAGTGAGTGCGCGTTTTTGACTCTCCGTTTCTCTTCGCTCTCTCTCACGCCTTGTTTCTCTCTCCTTTTCTCTCTTTTTTCTCTTTTCTCTCTTCTTATCTTTCTCTCTGCCTCTCTCTCTGTTTCTCTCTCACACTCTTTCTCATTCACTCATTGTATATGTTCGAGCGCGTTTTTAAGTGCGCGTTTATCTTATCGCTAAACATTTACATGTGCGTGTAAGTGCGTATATCGGAATATGTGTGTAAATATATGTATGCATGTATGTATGTATGTATGTATGTATGTATGTATGTATGTATGTATGTATGTATGTGTTTGTGTGTGTGTGTGTGTGTATGTGTATATATGTGTGTGTGTATGTATATGTGCGTGTTTGAATACCAATATTTATCCACTGTAAACATACATGTATATGTAAGTGTGTATATTTATACATACGCGTATATGTAGGTGTATATATTATGACGGCACATGACTCAGTGGCTAGAGCGTCGGGCTCACAATCATGAGGTAGTGAGTTCGATTTCCAGACGGGGCTGTGTGTTGTGTTCTTGAGCAAGACACTTTATTTCACGTTGCTCCAGTTCACTCAACTGTAGAGAGAGATGTGTTGCGGTGTCACTGGTGCCAGGCCATATCGGCATGGGCGACTACTG
>NC_068987.1:71818770-71821629 GCF_001194135.2 Octopus bimaculoides | reverse complement strand
ACTGTAGAGAGAGATGTGTTGCGGTGTCACTGGTGCCAGGCCATATCGGCATGGGCGACTACTGGTCTTTCATAAACAAATTTGCCCGGACTTGTGCCTCGGAGGGGAACTTTCTAGGTGCAATGCCATGATCATTCATGACTGAAGGTCTGCATGTGTGTGCGTGTGTGTGTTTACTCTCTTACTTATTTCAATCTTTTGACTGTGGCCATGCTGGAGCACCACCTTTAGTCGAACAAATCGACTCCAGGACTTATTCTTTAGAAGCCTAGTACTTATTCTATCGGTCTCTTTTGCCGAACCGCTAAGTTACGGGGACATAAACACACCAGCATCGGTTGTCAAGCAATGTTGGGGGGGACAAACACATACACACATACATATATATATACACATATATACGACGGGCTTCTTTCAGTTTCCGTCTACCAAATCCACGTACAAGGCTTTGGTCGGCCCGAGGCTATAGTAGAAGACACTTGCCCAAGATGCCACGGAGTGGGACTGAACCCGGGACCATGTGGTTGGTAAGCAAGCTACTTACCACACAGCTACTCCTCTTTATCCTTTTTATATAATATGAATATATATGTATGTAGAGATGTGTTTGTATATATGTAGAGTGTCTGGCTTAGCGTGACTGTGCCTGTTTGCGCCAGTGTGTGTAGGTATACTTGCATTTTCTCTTTTGCTCGCGCGTATATGTGTGAATGTATGCTTGAATGTACGCATGCGTAAAGGCGACTGTGCGTATGCATTTGAGTACCTTGTTATTGTATACGAACATTCGTTTCACTGTATGCGCACATATGCATGAATGTGTTGTGGAAGAGTCTGCGTGTATGTGTGTGTGCGCGCGCGCGCGTGTGAGAGAGAGAGACAGACAGGCAGAGAAAGAGAGGGAGGCTGATAGAAAGGGAGAGAAAGAGAGAGTAGGAGAGAGAGTAAAAGAGATCGAGAGAGAGAGAGAGAGAGAGAGAGAGTAAAAGAGATCGAGAGAGAGAGAGAGAGAGAGAGAGAGTACATGCGTGTGTGTGTGTGTCTATGTATGCGCGCGCACGCGCGTGTCTGTGTGTGTGTGTATCTGTGCATGAGCGTGTGTGAAGACAGGGAATATGATTACGCTTATGCATATATATATTCCTGTGAATATAATTCTTTTATTCTTTTACTTGTTTCAGTCATTTGAATGTGGCCATGCTGGAGCACCGCCTTTAGTCGAGCAAATCGACCCCAGGACTTATTCTTTGTAAGCCTAGTACTTATTCTATCGGACCCTTTTGTCGAATAGCGCTAAGTTACGGAGACGTAAACACACCAGCATCGGTTGTCAAGCGATGTTGGGAGGACAAACACAGACACACAAGCATATACACTCACACACACACACACACACACACACACACACACACACACACACACACACACACACACACACACATACACACACAGATATATCCAGTTTTCTTTTATATGAACACAAAACTGGCATTATAATTTTAAAATATGATCAAAGGGAAAATACCTAGAGTGCGTTCTGCATGATAATTTAATGCTAAAGTGGGTGTTAACTACATGATGTAGTAAGACAATCAACGTTAACAAATTTAATTCTACATTTATTCATTAAAACAATCATTATCTACATGCATAATGCTGGTGCGTTTACGTCCCCGTAACTTAGCGGTTCGGCATTAGTGATCGATAGAATAAGTACTAGGCTTACAAAGAATAAGTCCTGGGGTCGATTTGTTCGACTAAAGGCGGTGCTCCAGCATGGTCGCAGTCAAAATGACTGAAACGAATAAAAGAATATAAGAAAAGAAAGAATATATACATATATGTATGCAATGTATGCAGTTTAATTATGCACCTATCGATATGTGTGTATGTGTGTGTGTGCGTCTTTATGTCTGTCTATTATCGTGTGAAAGTCGGTGTTCTTTTGTGCGCATCCCCGTAATTTTGCACTTCGACGATAACACATCGATAAAATAGATACCAGATTTAATATAAGAAGTGGAATCTATTTTTTCGACTAAACCTATTATAGTACTGCATCGCCCAGTCCAATGAATGATACAAATAAAAGAATACTAGACGGAAAAGAAGTTCGTTTTCAAACAGTAAGAAAGACAGGAAGATATAAACAGGAGTTCATGCATTCCCGAGTAGTCTGCATGTAATATAGAAGCAATAGAGAGAGAGAAAGAGAGAGAAAGAGAGAGAGAGAGAGAGTGAGAGAGAAAGAGAGTGAGAGTGAGAGAGAGAGAAAAAGTGTATCTGTTTGTGTGTGTATGTATATTTAATGCATAAAACGAAGTCAAACCAATTAACGATCCTTTGAATGCATTTGATACGCACGATTCAGATAACCGTGCAATAAATAAAAATGGAATTTCATCCCTTACGCAAAATCTCCCTCATTTTAAGACATAGCAGAATATAAACATATTGATGGAATTCACCTTTTATATATGGTCAGTGTCATTTAAACGACCCTTTCTCCATATAGAGGGCGAATTGTTAGCCTAAGAGATTAAATTTCCTTTTCATCTAATGCGCGATTATCTGAAACGTGCGTATGACTTCATCTTAATACATTATATTACTCAACGTCCTGTACAATGTTGTTGTCTTTGTCTGCTCCTTCTCGAGCCGTACCTCATTAGCGTATAGGTTCCCCACCTAGCGGGACGCCAGTCCGTCGCAGGTAAGCTGCTAGATGCAGGAGAAAAGAGTGAGAGAAAGTTGTGGCGAAAGAGTCAGCAGAACTTCGCCATTTCCTCTTCTGCTGGTGCCGCGTGGAGCTTAGGTGTTTCGCTCATAAACACACACATCCCCTGGTCTGAGATTCGA
>NC_068987.1:71813070-71813801 GCF_001194135.2 Octopus bimaculoides | reverse complement strand
TATATATAATATATTAAAAGTGGAGTTCAATCTTGCTTGCTTGCTTGCAATATTACACACCCAAACTGGCCCATAATGGAAAAATGCTTTGAATGTAAAAGGTCCCTGAAATGTGAATACGAACGGAATAAGACACATTTCGTGTAAATCGAACCAGTATGTATTGAGATATTCGGGGTATTGGGGTATAAATATCCAAGGCGGTGCAGAATGGGAAAATACTCCGAAAATACTTAACCCTGAAAAGGCAGAAACTCTATTTCTTAACGTTAGACACATTATGAAGGGTAAAATATTTTAAAGTGAAAATGACTTTAAAAATACGGTAAATATTTCGTAAATGACCCGTTCCTAACCTTGGTGTGAAATAGTTTTTTTTCTATAGGTTTCTTTCGAGTGCATTCAACGTATCTCACCTCCAAAGATTTGGCTACTATTTTTAGCATCACCTGCCACCACGTAACAGCTATTTGCGATAAAGGACCCGACATACCTGTTACGTAGTAGCAGGGCGTGCAAGAAATAGCAGCTAAATTTTTCTTTTTCTGGAGAAAGGAGCCATTTACGCGTGATTTCGATGTCACATTCGTTGAAAGCATGCGAAATAACATGGAAAAGAAAAAATCTTACGAAACAAACCTACATTGCTGGGAAACTCAGACTTCCACGTTGACCCAACGGGTCACGAGAAGTCTAGTCTAGTCTAGTCTAGTCTAGTCTAGAATATATAT
>NC_068987.1:71807375-71810197 GCF_001194135.2 Octopus bimaculoides | reverse complement strand
TATATATATATATATATATATAGCAGAAACTAAAATTAAACACAAGTTTATATAATTTGCTCCTACGTACGTTTCACTATTGTGGTTGTTCGTAACTCTACATTGGACTTTATACGCGTAATTGGATGTTGATCTGCAACGGATCATCAGAGTACAATTTATTGAATTATTTTAAGGAGAACTAATGCTTAGATTTGAGCATATTTTGGTAAATCACAATTTATAAAGTGATTTAAGAGGAAAGTAGAAAAATAAGCAATTTGCTGAGAAAGATAAAAAGGGATTAAGATACAAGTGAAAGGGAGGAAGAAAAGGAGAAAGAAAACACAAACAGAGAGTAAGGAGGGGGAGAAAAATGAAGCGAGAGAAAAAAAGGGGGATAGACAGGAGGATAGACGAAAAGAGACAAAAGAAGGAAGAAACTAAGTTGGACAACCACAAAAGGGATAAACAAAACATTAGTAAACAACATAATAAAATAAGCGAAATGAATAAACAAATACGGTACACCCAATAGATAGAGAAAGAGGGAGTAGAAAGATAAGAATGTACAGTGAAAAAGAGAGCCCATGAGAGATGGAGAGGGAAATAAGAAGTTATAAAAAGGAGAGGCCAGTTAATTGTGAGTCAATTAACATGTTGATTGAAAACAAGAGGTCTGAAAATGATTACAAACACAAATATATACATAAAAATATAAGTAGGTCGTGACCGTACACAAGATAAATGCCGAGAGGTCATTTCGTATATTTTAAAAGGACAATATAAACAGAAGGAGAAAGAAAGAAAGAGAGAGAGAAAGAGATAGTGAGGAAGAGAGAGAGAGAGAGAGAGAGAGAGAGAGAGAGAGAGAGAGAGAGAGAGAGAGAGAGAGAGAGAGAGAGAGAGAGAGAGAGAGAGAGAGAGAGATGATCGATCCATAGATTTATAAACGAAATGGTTGATCTATTAATGTGTTGGATAGAATGCCTTGTATCATTTAATGCAGTTCTCTGCCTCCGAATCTGAAGTCCCACCGAGATGAACTTTGTGTTCTATAGAGTGATGCTTTATTCTAATTTTATTTCCTCTCCGAAGTATGAAATACAAAGTTGACCTCGTTGGGGTTTGATCTCAGAATGTAAGGGGTCGTTATTAAATGCTGAAAAGCATTTTTGTCTGATGCACCACCGATTCTATCCAACATATTCTCACATGCATACCTTACAACTGTTACTTTAGAACAAACTTGCTCAGTTGCATGTTCATTTCTGGGTGGCAACTGGCTTTTGAATATAGTTTTATGGGCACAAACACACATAAAACACTCCCCGGATCATGTTAAAGACAAATATAATTCGAATGGCTCATCTAGAAATTCTGTAGAGAACTGGTAATCTTCAATTTACGATCTACAGGCCAATAACGCTTGCATTCTGTGTTGGGATTAATAAAACTCTGCAAGACGCAGGGGAGCAATATAGCCAGTTGCCAGTTAGAAACCGTAGGTAAGCTTCACATCGGATCGTTTGACTTAAAAGTAGAAGGACGTATTATATGATGTTGTCACCGGTGCTCAATGCCTGAAAAAGAAAGAAAAAAAAAGACATGATGATCAGGCCATGGACCTTTGGATCGCCAGTCTATACAGTAAAATCTGATCTGACGTTTTAGCATTAACATAAAAAAATCAGCTTTGGATAAGCTAACATATACTACAAAGTAGGAGGTCAAAATATTGTCCTAGTCACGTAATAACGCAGCTTGGACCTGTGAGTAAAATCTTTTACGTTGTTTAGCATCAAGAGGCGGCGAGCTGGCAGAGTCATTAACGCATAGGGGAAAGAAAGATGCGTTGAAGAATTTCTTCCAACTTATTGTTCTGAGTTCAACTTCAGCCTCTTTAGGGAGTCGATAAAGTAAGAACCATTCAATTAATGGGGGTTCATGTGATCGACTTTCACCTCCTCAAAATATCAGGCCTAGTGCCACTATTGGAAAGAATTATTTAACACCACAAGGAAGTAAAAGCCCCGATAGACCGTCTTCGCTTAGGAACTTGTAGCGTTGGAGAAATATGAACTTAAAGTTTCAGACTGTTTCCATTTTACTCCCATTGATCCCTGCAGGTTAGTGTTTTTTATTTATTTTTCCTTAGTTTCCTTGTTGTTGAAGATAAATAGTTTCTGGGACATGAAATGGAGGGGGGGGGTGGGAATTTGGGGCCGTTTTCTTCCTTTTCTTTTTAAATTCATTATTATCAACGATAGACATCGTCACTGTGATTGAGTCAAAACATTTACTATTTAATGTAAAGAGAAATAAATACAAAAAGGTTTTGGTATCAGACACAGCATAATTTCTAGGATCACACAGAGAAATATAGAAACTGTTGGTACACATTACTCAGTGCTAAACTAAATTCGTTATCTAATACATGATATTTTGCTCACAAATAAATTCTCTTCCTATCATTCAAAACAATTAATGAGTCTTTTGAATAGAAATTAATGGATCACCATATGTTGTGGCGAGGAATATTAAGTTGATCAACTGAACGACTTATTGAATTAATGTGTAAACAGCTTGAAGGCGGCAGGCTTGGCAGGAACGTTAGCACGCCGAGCGAAATGCTTAGAGGTATTTCGTCTGTCTCTATGTTCTGAGTTCAAATTCTGCCGAGGTCGACTTTGCCTTTCATCCTTTAGGGGTCGATAAATCAAGTACCAGTTACGCACTGGGGTCGATGTAATCGACTTAATCCCCTTGTCTGTCCTTGTTTCTCCCCTCTATGCTTAGCCCCTTGTGGGCAATAAAGAAATAAGAAACGTTAGCACACCGGG
>NC_068987.1:71805915-71807365 GCF_001194135.2 Octopus bimaculoides | reverse complement strand
GTCCTTGTTTCTCCCCTCTATGCTTAGCCCCTTGTGGGCAATAAAGAAATAAGAAACGTTAGCACACCGGGCGAAATGCTTAGCGGTATTTTGTCTGTCTTTACGTTCTGAGTTCAAATTCCGCGGAGGTCGACTTTGCCTTTCATCCTTTCGGGGTCGATAAATTAAGTATCAGTTGCGTACTGGGGTTGATATAATCGACTGGCCCCCTCACCCAAAATTTCGGGCCTTGTGCCTAGAGTAGAAAAGAATGTGTAAGCAACTTGGACAAAGTTACCCTCAGTGTAACTGCCAGGCTTGACACGATATGTGACAAGGCTAGACATTCGTGTTACAGGTATCCACCCGATGGGCTTCCACACAATTTCCATAAGCGCAGTTTCACTCGAAAAGTTTAGGTCTTCCCGAAAATAAGGTAAAAAATACTCAAGAAGAAAGGTACTGGGATCGAACTCGGGATCTAATGGTTGCGAACTGGACTTCTTAACCAATCGGCCAAGCTGTCTATTCTTGAAAATTTTTGTCGTAACGCTGAGTTCCGTAATGCGACGCATGTTCCTGTTGACTTCCATATTCACCAAACTTTCATAGAACATGGAAGTTAATAGAAAAATAGATCTCATGAGATCTCATGCCTCGATAAGATTTTCAGCATACATCCAGTGCTTAAAATTTTCCCCTCAAAAGCGTATGTCTACAAAAGTGTATGTCTAAATATTAAAGGTGACAAACACGCTAAAACCTGAGGATGTGTTAATGATAGTAGTCGTTTTGTTATTAGAATTGATGTTTGAGTTACATTATGAAAATGCCATCCCCGGGTTTTAATACGTCCATCCTTGTTAATTTCGGGTTTGGTATAGACATACATTTTTGGGGCGAAGTTTGAGTGGACGATATTCTCTGGACAGTGGTGGGTTTCTGGAGTGTAACGTTTCCATAAATGCGGGGTACGTCTGTATTCTGATCAACTGGATGTTCTATGAAAACTGCGTATTCTGGATGTTATTTCTTTAGACAGAGTGACATCTTTATATTACATAATATAGAGCGTGTCTATGTACAATAGATATGAGTATATGTGTGTGCGTGTGCGCGTGTTGGATACGTGGGTATAAATTATGTAAGTTTAAATATGATATCCTTGTATTGATCTTCTGTCACTCACACACACACACACACGTGTACATGCACACACGCGACTGCGCGTTGCGTGCACACATATACATACGTGTATATTTATACTCATACGGATGTGGTGCTTCAGATTTTCACACCCAGGTTTACCCCATACGCACGCACACACACACACGTGCACATGTGTGTGTGTGTGTGACTGTATAAATATGTATGTATGCTTGTATAAGTTTATGTGTATATTTGCATGTGTATATGTGTGCATACAAACATATATAAACATACATATGTATATGTATATATATATATATAT
>NC_068987.1:71805072-71805621 GCF_001194135.2 Octopus bimaculoides | reverse complement strand
ATATATATATATATATATAGCTACATATATAAACATACGCATGTACCCAATATGAATGCCTGTTATCCACTGTTTGCTGATAATGCTGGCAACCCTGTTTAGAGAGGATGATAGAGGTGTGGGGGGGGGGAGAAGAAAACACTTGATATCACTTAATTCAGTGGACTTGTTTCTGGTTATGCGGTGATGTATCTAAAGTGTTCTGTCTTAATGGATATCCAGATTGCAGTAAGCATTCAGCAAGCAGGAAGACCTGTAATAGCTTTTCTACTCACGCTCATCTTCACCTGCCCTGCAAATGGAATTCTATCCCATACAGCCATACATATATTTCTTTTACTTCTCTTCTCACCCTCCTCGTACCCTCTCCCTTTCTCTCTTGCTTGTATCTATCTATCTATCTATCTATCTATCTATCTATCTATCTATCTATCTATCTATCTATCTATCTATCTATCTATCTATCTATCTATATATATATACACATACGCACATATATATGTATATGCGTGGTCTGTGTGTTTGTATAATATATATGTACGTATATAT
>NC_068987.1:71800317-71804952 GCF_001194135.2 Octopus bimaculoides | reverse complement strand
ATATATATATATATATATATATATACATATATATATACACAAAAATATACATACATACACACATACACACACACACACACATATATATATGTGTATATATGTATGTATGTATGCATGTATGTATGTATGTGTATAGCATGAATATATATGAATGTATATATATATATTTATATATGTGACAAATATTTTCCTCTCAGTCTTCTTGAATATTACTCGCCCGCTCCCAAACAATCTTTCTCCATCAACTTCTCTCTCTCTCTCTCTCTCTCTCTCTCTCTATCTATCTATCTTTTCATTCGACTTTCACTTTCATTCTCTTTCTGTCGATCACTCAACATATTTATGGATTCATTGCTGAAATATTCGTTGTTTTTATTATTGTTGTTTACTGTTGTTGGTGTTATAGCACTCCTCCTCTTGCCCCTCCTCTTCATCTTCAAATTCTTCCTCCTCATCTCTCACCTGCTTCGCCTTTCCTTGTTTTGTCGTTGTTTTTATGATGACAGCGTCGATGATTTTTATCGCAGTGACGATGGCAGTGATGATGATGATGATGATGATGAGATGATAATGATGATGTTGATGATGATGATGATGATGATGACGATGCTGCTGCTGCTGATGATGATGACGATGCTGATGATGTTGATGATGATGATGATCATGAGGAAAATATTTGTGACACCCCAGCGCTTCCCTCCCCTATGCTTCTAACCCAATCCTTCCGATTCCACCCCTATTCTATTTTAAAACATCATCATAAACCCCAAGACATGAAGAACGATAAATTAAACGAATGAACGAATTAATAAAATATAAATAAAGTAAAATGACAGGAACAAGAAGAAGAAAATTATTAACAGTAACAGAAGCACTAAAACATACGCTAACCCTAAAAATACAACACTAACACAAACAAGAAGCTTTTAATATTGGTTTTAAATTTTGGCACAAGGTCAAAATTTTAGGGAGTGGGGACTGAGTCGATTACATCGACTGGTACCTATTTTATCAAAGGATCCGAAAGTATCAAAGGCGAAGTCAACCACGGCGAATTTGAACTCAGAACGTTAGGACAGACGAAGTGCCGCTAAGTATTTTGTCTGGCGTGCTAACGGTTCTTCCAGCTCGCTGCTTTATACACCAGCCTTAATATTAATTTCAAATTTTTGGCATAAAGGCCAGCATGAGTAGGGGAAGGTGCAAGTCGATTACATCGACCACAATGCCCAAGTGCTACTTACTTTATCGACCCCGAAAGGATGAAAGGCAAAGTGGACCGCTGAGGAATTTGAAATTAGAACGTAAGAACGAACGAAATGCTGCTAAGCATATTGTCTGGGGCGCTAACGATTCTGCCAGATCACTGCCTTAAAAATCAGCATTAATATTAACCGAAAGAACATCAGTGACACCAACACCACATACCAACCACCTAATCAATATTCTTTTCTACTCTAGGCACAAGGCCCGGAATTAGATCGACCCCAGTACGCAACTGGTACTTGGTTTATAGATCCCGAAAGGATGAAAGGCAAACATTTGAATTCAGATCGTAAAGACGGGCGAAATACCGCTAAGCATTTCGCTCGGCGTGCTACCGTTTCTTATTTCATTACTACCTACAAGGGGCTACACACGGAGGGGACAAACAAGGACAGACAAACGGACTAAGTTGATTATATCGACCCCAGTGCGTAAATGGTACTTATTTAATCGACCCCGACCTCGGTGAATTTGACCGAAGTCGACCACGGCGGAATTTGAACTCAGAACGTAGCGGTAGACGAAATACCGCTAAGTATTTCGCCCTGGCGTGCTAACGTTTCTTATTTCTTTATTGCCCACAAGGGGCTAAACATAGAGGGGACAAACAAGGACAGACAAGGGGATTAAGTCGATTACATCGACCCCAGTACGTAACTGGTACTTAATTTATCGATCTCGAAAGGATGAAAGGCAAAGTCGACCTCGGCAGAATTTGAACTCAGATCATAAAGACAGGCGAACTATCGCTAAGCATTTCGCTCGGCGTGCTAACGTTTCTGCCAGCTCGCCGCCTTAACACCTAATCAATATTAACACACTCACTAACAGGACCACTACCAATTACATAACTACAAAAACTAACACAGCAAACCAAAGCAATATTGAAAACACAAACACCAACAATGACATATAAAGAAACACGAACGCGTATACAAACGCGAAAGTAAACCGTAGTATTGATAAAATCACGGACATTAAGACAATGAAAACTTCTAAAATTGACCCAAACGTAAACGTTATGGCAATCACCGATACTAATATGAAAAACCAGCACAAGCATTAATATAACCGAGCTCAAATCTAGACCAATACTATTACAATCGTGTGTACTAACATTGACATCGACGCTTTCACGACCATAGCGGTTAATATTTACGCAGCCATCAGCATTAACACAAACAGCCGCACTAACACTTAGACAAGCGAGAACTTTAATACTAATACAATCAACAATGCACCACGAATTCTAACATTGACGACACTACAATCAACAAAACTAACTTTAAAACAATCACCAGTGCTAACACTAGGAGAACGACCAGTTCTAGCAAATACAGCGATACCAATGATAAAACAATGTCGTAGCAAATGTGTGTGCTCCCCAGGGAAACCCAATAGTCTGTCCATCCTCTGCCGAACTCTCAGAGTTATATAATCTTATACAACAAACCCAAAAGTGCCGATCCCGTAAAAGCGTCACCCGGGTCGGATGGCCTCTTGGCCACAGTAACATTACCCACAGTAACATTGCTGCAATAATACTAAGATAACCAGCCACAATAACGCTACTACAGGCGTCACAATTACACTAAACGCAACGAACAAGAATGAATCATTCACTAACACTAATATAAGGCCGAATGAAACTAATACTCTCACCTTGAGTAACACAAAACCATGATGTCGCGAACACAACCATTTTAAAATAACGTTTGCATTTAAAATAATTCAACTACCAGTACTAGCATTAATAGAACTTCCATCACTAGTACACGCATCAAGGAACACTAACATTAATATAATCAGCTACACTAACTCTCAAACTACAACCAAGACAAACTGTAATACATCAGATAATGCATACAACACAACCACAGGCAGTAATGCAACTATCATCAACAGTAATGCTAACACAACCATAAAAAAATAATCACAAGCTCAACACAACTACCAAAGTCAATTTATTTATTTACTTATGCGCCCTTCTAGAGCCTAGCCAGGCTCATGGGCCGGGTTTCCTGGTTTTTATGGCGTATGCGTTTCCCCCAGCTGGACGGGACGCCATCCATCGCAGCGTTACTCAAGAAACGGGAAGAAAGACTGAGAGAAAGTTGGGGCGGAAGAGTACAACAGGGTTCGCCACCACCTCCTGTCGGAGCCTCGTAGAGCTTTAGGTGTTTTCGCTCAATAAACACTCACAACGCCCGCTCTGGGAATCGAAACCGCGATCCTCCGACTGCGAGTCCGCTGCCCTAACCACTGGGCCATTGCGCCTCCACAACAACGTCAATACATTCATCTAAACCACCAACGATATTGGTTTCAAATTTTGGTAGACGGCCAGCAATTTCGGAGAAGGGTATGAGTCGATTACATCAACCATAGTGATCAACTGGTACTTATTTTATCGACCCCGTAAAGATAAAAGGAAAGTCGATATCAGCGGAATTTGAACTCAAAAGGTAAAGACGGACGAAACGCTGCTAACCCTTTTGTCCGGCGTGCTAGCGATTCTTTCAACTCGCCGCCTTCAACCACCGACAATATTACAGACTGAATTCTGCAGAGGTTGTCCTTGCCTTTCATTCTTTCGGGGGTCGATAAAATAAGTATCAGTGGAGCATTGGGGTCAATGTAATCGACTTGCCCGTTTCCCCCACAAACTTGCTGGCTTTGAGTTAGAATTTGAAACCAATATTACAGACTGTAAACATTCAAACTAAACCTCGGGTTCCGGGTTGTTTTCGTGATCTATTCGCATAACGCCATCACAATCTATACTGCTTTATGATGCTAAAAACACATCTAGCTCAATTCTTCAGCCTCTTCTCAAATATCCGAATACTTATTCCAGCCTGAATTCTACGCCATTCCCTTGTCTCACACAAAAGCTACATACAACCTATTCCTTTCTGAGACAAAAATTTCTCAAACTCCTACCTGCAATCCATTTTCAGTGTTTAGGATACATCCTTTGCTCGAACTTCACCCCCGTCCCAAACGGTGTGACCCTGCTTACGTAGACTCCACTCTTCCTTTCCTTCATCACTCTCGTTTATATCTCAACTAGGTGTGGCTGTGTGGTAAGTAGCTTGCTTACCAACCACATGGTTCCGGGTTCATTCCCACTGCGTGGCACCTTGGGCAAGTGTACATCTACTATAGCCTCGCGCCGACCAAAGCCTTGTGAGTGGATTTGGTAGACGGAAACTGAAAGAAGCCCGTCGTATATATGTATGTGTGTGTATGTTTGTGTCTGTGTTTGTCCCCCCAACATCGCTTGACAACCGATGCTGGTGTGTTTACGTCCCCGTAACCTAGCGGTTCGGCAAAAGATATCGATAGAATAAGTACTAGGCTTCCAAA
>NC_068987.1:71798701-71799683 GCF_001194135.2 Octopus bimaculoides | reverse complement strand
ATAAAATCTCCTAAACACCCAGGATTAACACTAATCCACCCTCGGTACTTGATACAACCATCAGCACTATAACAACTTCAAGTTGTTTCTTGAAAAAAAGAAAAAGAAAAAGAAACAAAAAAAAAAAGAAAATCATCAAATTTAGCCTGAACAACCTGCATATACTTTTCTACTCTAGGAACAAGGCCCGAGATTTTGGGGAAGGGGGTGCAGTCGATTAGATCTACCCCAGTACGTAGCTGGTACTTAATTTATCAACCCCGAAAGGATGAAAGCGAAGTTGACCTCGGCGGAATTTGAACTCAAAATGTAAAGACAGACGAAATACCGCGTAGCATTTCGCCCGGCGTGCTAACATTTCTACTAGGTCGCCGCCTTGAATAACTCGTATATAAGAACAACACTAACGTCAATGCAACCACTAGCACAATCATAAAAAAACGAAAACTTAGACAAGTACCAACATTGACAAAAACACCAATTCTAATCCAAACACCAACAATACTAACACAAACTCCAACACAAGCACTAGTACAAACAGCCAACGCTAAAACTGTAAAACCGCCATCATTAACATATATACCAACAAACAAAAGCTCTGGTACTAGGACCAATGAAACGGCTTGCATAAATATTTGCATTGAGGTGAACATTAGCATCAACTCTAAGGTTGTTAAGAGAAAGCCAACACAAATATAACCATTATTATTAATAGACATACACAGTAAAAATGGAGCGCTAACGGTATTGGTAAAGCTATAAAAAAGAACGAGTAAACAAAAAATAGATGCAATAATAAATTAAAAATTTTGAAATATAGATTCAAGCGCGCGCGTGTGCCAGAGTGGGTGTGCGGGCGTATGTGTGTGAGATAGAGGTGGTGAGAGAGAAAGAAAAAAGTAGTAGACGAAAGAGAGATAAAGGTAGGTAGATAGCTGGAAGGAAAGAGAGAGAGAGAGAGAGAGAGAGAGAGAGAGAGAGA
>NC_068987.1:71797831-71798461 GCF_001194135.2 Octopus bimaculoides | reverse complement strand
AGAGAGAGAGAGAGAGAGAGAGAGAGAGAGAGAGAGAGAGAGAGAGAGAAAGAGAAAGAGAGAGAGAGAAAGAGAGAGAGATAGATAGAGAGAGAAAGTAAATGGCAAAAGGACGAAGAAATTGAGAAAGAAAGAAATAAAACTGGGAACGATTGAGAATAAGATAGAGAAAGGGTGAAAAAGAAGGAAAATGAAAGATCGTGAGAGAGAGAGAGAGAGAACGAGATTGAGTGATAGAAAGAGTGACACACAAAAATGGTGTATAAGTCTTGACTTCAGTTTGAAAATGCTTCTAGGTTTCTAAAGGTGGAGGATATACAACACCAACAGTAACAATAAAAACGAGAACAATTGTAATAACTCCAGCAACATCAATAATGACAGTAACAACAATCCCGACGAATCATCATTGCAGGATCTGTTTGCTGCTAGACACAGCAGCTAAATCTATATAGGCGCAGGGCTGGCTGTGTGGTAAGAGGTTTGCTTCCCAACCACATGACACCTTAGGCAAGTGTCTTCTACTATAGCCTCGGGACAATCAAAACCTTGTGAGTGGATTTGGTAGACGGAAACCGGAAGAAGCCCATCATATATATATATATATATATATATATATATATATATATA
>NC_068987.1:71794685-71795859 GCF_001194135.2 Octopus bimaculoides | reverse complement strand
CAACTGTGTAAACAACATCAAGTACGAAAACAAACGTGTTAAATACGCAAACAACGAGTGAAAAAATGGAAAACAGGACAAGTAAACACAGAGCACGACCCTTCGTCAGCTGTTGTCTGTCTATATACTCCTCATTTCGAGCATTCAATGACAATATGAATCTTCAAAGACGGTTGCTCACATAAATTCCAAAATAACATTTTGGATTTAAGGAAGGTCAAAGCTGGGGACAAAAACAGGACAGTGGAGATATACAAGGAAACTGAACGAAAACAAACATGGAAGGTCGTTAGACCAGAACAAGGGGGAAAATAGCGAATGCTGGGAGGAATATTTTCGTTGAAAAGAGATATGATAGAGGAGAGAGAAAGAAAACGCCCAGTCCTTAGAACGTCGTGCAGGAAAAGAAAGATGGTCACGTGAGGAATAGAAAGATGGACGATGGTCACATGTGAGCAACGAGAGAAAAAAATGAAAGAGAGGGAGAGAAAGAGAAAGGCGGATAGAAAACGGTGAAGGTGGAGAAAAGGGGAATTAGAGAAAGAGGGGGAAGAAAATAGTATAGAGTAGAATCGCATCAACAAGGTTAAGATAAAATTACTTGGAAATGGATGCGTGACGTTCAATTAAATAATAATATAAATAATATATATATATATATATATATATATATATATATGTATATATGTGTGTGGGGGGGGGCATATATGGATACAGGTCGTCACAAACAACAAGAGCATTCGTCGACAATATGAGTCTTCAAAGATAGTTGCTCCCATAAATTCCAAAATTAAATTTTTGATTTATGAAGGGTCAAAGTTGGGAACAAAGACAGGACGTGAATGTGTGTATATATATATATATATATATATATATATACTAGCAGCTAAACCCGGTTTCACCCGGCCAGTTTGGATGATGTGGCCGGGATCGTTTTCGGTTAGGCATAATCTATAACAGTGTTTCTCAACCTTATCATTTCGGGTCCCCTGTTTCGAATGGAGCCTCTAGCTGTATTAAGATTTCACCCCCCCCCGTCAGAAAATTGCTTCAAGAGTTATGAAGAATTTGTACGTAGTCTGTTTCTGAGAGCTATTCTATTGGGCGTCTTTATAATCATTAAAACATTTATTTAATTATGAACTTTCCAGGAAATTTGAACTTTCCAGGAAAT
>NC_068987.1:71786192-71794133 GCF_001194135.2 Octopus bimaculoides | reverse complement strand
GACAATTTCCTGTCCTTATGTTTGCTTAAGTCTCTCTGAGAGATTTAGAAATGTATTATTTCTAATTTTTGTAATCAGTGAATGTGTTTCACTGAAATAGTATATGTTTGCGAAAGCTTGACAAACTTCTTCAGCCAGCTAGTCTTGCTACTTCAGGCTGATGACGAGCAAAGTCCTTGAATGCAGGCTGGGCTGGGTGGAGGAGTTTGTCTCCCCCTCGCAAACATAAGGACTCAGGAAATGTGTCAAGGACGACAGGAAGCGGTCCAGCTTCCTAGGGCCAAATAGCAGTAGTATATTCCCTTATTGGGACTGTCACGTTAAATCTTAAGTTTGTTCCCGTGGTACCCAGTAACGAACAGAAGGAAAAATGCGTTTCTGACTGCATGGAGATTGAGCTCATTATCTCCAATCTAGGAGTACTTTAGTATCTTGTGAACTATGAAAGAAGCTGGGTCTACTTTTAATGCCCAGAGATCAAGAGACAGAGGGATTTATGGAAGTATCCTGGCTGCCCCAGCAGGTCGACCGAGAGGTTCTTGACGATACCCTTTTATCGGCAGCAAGGGCATCATCTACATCCATATATATATATATATATGTAATATTTTAGACTAATGAGTATAAGTCAATTAGTGTTCTGATGTGTTGAATAAAGCACTGGCACAGTTTGGGCTACCTAGTGTCATCCGCAGTTGGGGTATATTTCCTTTGGAATTCCGCAGTGTTAGTTGAAATAATACTCGATTAAATAAACAGAAGATGGAATTGGTATAACCATTTATTTTGTATCACGATCGTTTCGACCTATCCCGAAACTGTTCTTTATGGCTGGGATACTGTGCATCATATTATGCTGCATCAATCTTGCAGTCTGGATCACATCAAGTACAGTCATACATAAGTTTGGGCAGTCATATTATTTGCCCGCTTCACATAAATGTTGTAGATAAGTGCCCATGTATGTAGGCACTTCACTTTTTAAGATAAAATAGTAAATCTCTAAGAAAGCACATCGTCTTAGCGAGTTGATCGATGCTATTACATATATTTTCATGAATTTATGTTTTGTTATCTATGTAACTGATAATAATCTTTCAAATTTTCATATATGTGCAATTCTGAAAAGCGAGTGTTATACACGATAATGCCTTTTACATGTTTGTTACATGTATATTTAAAAGCGAAAGATATAATGAAATAAATTTTGGAACGCACTAACCATAATCTATAAATCAGCGCTTACTGCTATACGTAGGATACTTAGGCGTAACTGAAGGGAAGTTTAAGAAAGATTGCATAAACATACATTTTTCTTTTAGCTACATGTAATAAGAAATATACCAAAATTAACCAACTAGCACCAACAAGATTTGCAGTTAGTGGAACGCACTAACCATAATCTATAAATCAGCGCTTACTGCTATACGTAGGATACTTAGGCGTAACTGAAGGGAAGTTTAAGAAAGATTGCATAAACATACATTTTTCTTTTAGCTACATGTAATAAGAAATATACCAAAATTAACCAACTAGCACCACGAAATACTGTAATGCGTTTTGTTGTACAGGTCTACTGTTTTCATTTCCAACACCGCCATCACCGGTAGCGACAACAACAGCAACGTTAGTATCACCGCCTCTACAGACATAGCCACTGTTACCACCAACAGAGGCATAAGTTTCAATGTGGTCACTCGATCTCCTAGAAATAACAAACGAATTTTGTTCAAATAACATTTAAACCTCTAGCATTCAGATTAGTCTTTCAAATGTAATGCTTCTTTATTCACATTCTTTTGAATTAAACATGCATTATCTTGTAGCTTCAGAATTCCGATGATCTGATTTTTTAATTTTTACAATGACATTGTAGGGTTGGTATTAGAGGCCAGATCTAGCCTGATTGGACATAAAGCAGGTAGAATATTTTGGCCTGATATAGCCGGATAAAATGCTAAATGGCTAATCGTCTTAAAATAAAGGAAATATTTCATGTCTTACATAATATAAACATGATGTACATAATATAAATTTGATGTGAATATATCTGGGGTATCTGATCATAGTTTCGTTCAACGTGGGCCAAGCTGGAACTAAAGAACAACGGCATAAGAGAATCGATTCAATGAGAGGGTTAGAATATTGTCATACCAACTGCTAGAAATAACAACCAAATCTTCCCTAGGTCATATGTCTGTCACTCTATTGATTACGACGACGAGACTCCCAATTGATCCGATCAACACAACAACCTGCTCGTAAAATTAACGTGCAAGTGGCTGAGCACTCCACAGACACGTCTACCCTTAACATAGTTCTCAGATTCAGCGTGACACAATGGGACAAGGCTGACCCTTTAAAATACAGGTACTACTCCTTTTTGCCAGGTGAGTGGACTGAGCAACGTGAAATAAAATGTCCTGATCAAGGACACAGCGCGCCGCTGAGCATCGAACTCACGATCTTACGATTGTGAGCCGATTACCCTAACTACTAAGCCACGCGACTTCGCCCTAGATCGTATCCTACCGACTTAAACAAGGGAAGGAGTCATGATAATTATTTAGTGCTACATACTAAAGAAAGACTGGGTAATCACGGTCAGAATACCTTTGATCATTGTTCTGTCCTGATGATGGCTGACCTAGGGTTAAACAACAACGCAATGATAACAACAATAAATATATTCTTTTCTACTCTAGACACAAGGCCCGAAATTTTTAGGGAGGGGCCAGTCGATTAGATCGACCCCAGTACGAAACCGGTTCTTAATTTATCGACCCTGAAAGGATGAAAGACAAAGCCGACCTCGGCAGAATTTGAACTCAGAACGTAGAGACAGACGAAATACCGCTAAACGTTTCGCCCGGCGTGCTAACGTTTCTTCCAGCTCGCCGCCTTACAACACTAAATATATTGTGTACTGTATAGTTAGAATGTGATAAAGAGAGGAGTTATAGAATGAGAACGAAAGAGAGAGAGAGAGAGAGAGAGAGAGAGAGAGTGAGTGAGTGAATGATAGTGCGAGAGACCGATGTTGGCAGATGGAGGAGGAGGTAACTCGTTGCCTGTTATTTTATAAATGGGTGCAGCCAATATGTCGACTGAAAAGAAGTAAAAATAAAAATAAAAATAAAGAAAATGTAAAATGAATGTAAACCATTAACAAAATATAATAAATAAATAAATAAATAAATAAAAAACGTTCATTTTCTAAATGGTAAAGAAATTATGAAAGAACGAGCAGCAGATCTCAACATAGCGGCTGGCCTCAATTTACAACATCTTTAACCTAACCACCTTTCATGGAGCACGTTTATGTTGTTACAATTTTTTTTGTCGTTCATGTGTTTTAGGTTAGATGTCGCTGCGAGCTGTGTCTTTTCTCTCTATTTTCTAACAATTTCTCTCTTTCTCTCCACCCGCTCTCTCTTCATCTGTTCTCTTTCCTTCAATTTCTTTGTCTGTCTCATTACCTCCTTTTCTTTAACGCACTTTTCTTTCTTTCTTTCTATATTTGCGTCCCGACATATTAGCAAGTCCATGAGTTTCTTTGTGCACGCAAATATATTCTCTCTATCTTCTTCTTCTTCTTCTTCTTCTTCTTCTTCTTCTTCTTCTTCTTCTTCTTCTTCTTCTTCTTCTTCTTCTTCTTCTTCTATGTGTATTATATGGACATATAATGTGTATATGCAAATGTGTATTATATGGACATATATATATATACACACATATACACACATATATATATTTATAAGATTATATGTAAATATATATTTGCGTGTATATATATATGTGTGCGTGTGTGTGTATGTATCATTCAGATGAATTCGAAAATGAAGGAAAGCAGGGTTAGTTTATAGAGAGCTTTGAGAAGAGAATTGGTGGGTTCCTGCAGAAATAGCAAGGACTTCCTCGGTGCATGAGTAGCATCTCGTATTGAAAGAATAACAAGTTCCACATTAACAGCCAAAGAGAATCGGAAATGACCATTACTGGTGAGGTGCTGCAATAGAGAGATTGCTGCGATCGCAAAGTCTCTCAAGCTGGTATTAAAGTCAGAGCAAGATGGAAATGAAGAGCAGTAGTGTCTGTTGAGGATTCAGAGACGCGACTAAGAGACAGCAATCATCAGTGTCATGCCCCGTGTTAGGGCTGTCCTGGAGAGCGTTACAGCACTTCACATTGTCAAGGTGCAGAAACATTTTAGGAGGCTACTATCCAGAATGAGTGTTGAACATGGTTTGAGAAGGAGCGAATCAGCAATTTATTAGGATGAGGCTGGCTGTGATGGGACCAGTCTTATATCTTGACATTTGGAGAGCAGAGCCCCACCGCATAAACTTCTAAATTCAGGTAGTTTGCGATGTCCTAACAAGCCTATCTAACTTGTTCTGCTGGGTAACATTGGAGTCACCAGCTTCTCTCCTGCGCTCGAGGGGAAGAAACCTGGTGCTCATTTTCAGTAGTTGTTCAAAAGCCATGGGAAATAGATGCTACTGCTGGAGGCATGACGAGGGCTTGAAAGTCATAACAGACACCCTTCGAAGTAGGACTAGCCGTAACTGACACCTTTGCCCCATGAAAATTATGTTCTTTGTCAATGCTTGTATAAAGCGAGTGCCAGCTGCTAAGTCCTCCCCGGACCAACTTGTGACAGCTAAAGGCTGAGAGCTGAAAGTCAACCTGACGAAGCAAATGAAGTTCCCAGAAACTGTTGCCTCAACACCACTTAGGCTAGATATAGTGCTCTTCTCAGAAGATTCTAAGCAGATAGTTCTGTTAGAACTCTTCCACTCCGCAAGTTTCAATACGAACATTTCAGAGTGTTTGGTTGTCAATGTGAGGGCAGTGCAATCTGAGGACATGCACCGAGAGTGATAAAAATCAAACATCCAGTCAACATCATGGTGTTTGGACTGATCACTAATGATGGGGACGTTATGCCTCCATTCATCTTCTCACACGGTCTCAAACTCAACACGGAGGCCTACATCAAGTGCCTGGCAGAGGTAGTGCTGCCTTGGATAAAGAGAGTAGCTTCTGGAAGACCCTATGTCTGGCAACAGCACTTTGCACTATGCCACACAAGCAGGAAAACCTAGTCATGGCTGTCAGACAATTTCTGAAACTACATCACTCCTAACATCTGGCCACGTAACTCTCCAGACTGCAACCCATTTGAATATTACGTGTGGGGCGCGGTTGAGTGAGAGAGCAACACAGATGAACTGAAAGCAAGGATTATCGCAGTATTCATCAACTTAAACAGGGAGACCATCCAGAAGAGTTACAGGAGATTCCGAAGTTGTCTGGAGGCCGTGGTTGAAGCTAACGGCAATTTTATTGAATAAATTTATACTTTATATTGTTTCAAGATATTTTTATGTAATTTTGGTAAAATTAGCTGTTAAAATGAGATAATTTTATTTTCATTTTTGCGTAATGTAGTCGACAATTTATTAATTGCACCCTGTACACACACACACACCAACACACACACACACACACACACACACACACACACACACACACACACACACACACACACACACACACACACACACACACACACACACACACACACACACACACATATATCTGCAGGCGTGGCTGTGTGGTAAGGAGCTTGCTTGTTAACCATACAGTTCCGGTTTTAATCCCTCTGCGTGGCACCTTGGGCAAGTGTCTTCTACTATTGCCCCAAGCCAACCAAATCTTTCTGAGTGGATTTGGTTAATAGAAGCTGAAAGAAGCTCATTGTATATATGTATGAACCGATGTTTGTATCTGTATGTGTTTGTCATCCATCACCGTTTGATAGCCGGTGCTGGTTTGTTTATGACTGTATAACTTATTGTCTCGGTCAAAAGTGACCGATTGAATTAAAAAAAAAAAAACGAAAAAAGTCCTGTTGTCGGTTTGTTCGACTAAACTCTTCAAAGCAGTGCTGCAGCATGGACGTAGTCTGATGACTAAAACAAGTGAATGATGAAATACACACACACTCGTATACAAATATATATACACATTATCTATCTATCTATCTATCTATCTATCTATCTATCTATCTATCTATCTATCTATCTATCTATATATATATATCTATCTATCTATCTATCTGTCTGTCTGTCTGTCTGTCTGTCCGTCCGTCCGTCCATCCATCCGTCTATCTATCTATCTATCTATCTATCTATCTATCTATCTATCTATCTATCTATCTATCTATCTATCTATCTATCTATAGACGCGTAGATCCTCTTGTCGTTGCAGCTAATGCAAGGAAGATAAAAATATTTTTATCGGTTAAAATTTTATGTTTGAAATTAAGAAATAAGAAGTAAAAAGATACATAGAATTCACATTTTAAATTTTTTGCTTACTTATTACGAGGTTCTTAAATCTTCCAGTCGGTGATAATCATGTGTAGCTCTATTTCATTCTTTTTAGAAAGTGTCAGCCTGATACATCTTGTGACTTACATTATAAATTAATCATTTTAGGAAGCGAGGCATTTCATTAAAAATAGAAATAATTACAGCCCAGAGAAAATTCATCGAATGTGTTTTTTTTTTTTCATCATAGAACGTTAGTTGTGTAGGAAATGAGAGAAGAGAGGAAATTCTAAGTGTTTACAAAATAACAAGATAATAACTGCTTCCAGGAAATTCTACCTTGTGAAAATATCTTTTGTTGCCAATAATTTCAGTTTTAGCTACAAAGAAATTTCACAAGCCGTTTTCCGACATATTCTCTGAGGTGTAGATATATGTTTCAAGCTGTTATTCCAAGGTATTAACCCTTCGCATATGTAGTGGTACAAACATTTATTCATAAACATAACACCTTAAACATCGCCGACGGTTTAAATGGATTCTCACAAAACTACGGTTAGAGTTTTTCCAACAAGTATGGTTATCATTGTTGTCACAATTATGACAAGGGGGATAATCATTTATTCATAATATTTGGTAAGAAAGGAAATTTGAATTTGAAATAAAGGAATTATAAGGACAAAATGCATAGATTTCATATATTTAGTTTATCTTTTGTTTCTCTTTACAAAGATCTTAAAATTTCTAGTTTGTGATCTCTCTCTCTCTCTCTTTTTCTTTTTTTCTCTCTTTCTCCCCCCTCTCTCTATCTTGAGCTGAAAGTTTACTCTGAATGTCCATGACTGCAAATTTGAAGGAGGGATTTGCTGTATTTTCATGTTAATGTCTAATTAACTGCAAACACGCACGCATGCACACACACATACGCACACACACACACACACAGACACACACACACACACACACACACACACACACACGTATATGCATGTATGCGTGTATATGTGTGCGTATGTACAACAAATCCCTCTTTTGATCCTTAAAGTTGTGAAAAGCCAACGGCAAAATTCCGAATAGACTGGCAAATTTTGGTATAAGAAATATATTTATGTACTCTACTGAGGTATTGAGTTCTATATGTCTTAATATACTTTACAATGGTTACATGATTGTATATGCATATACATATACGTATGTATGCATGTACGTACGTATGCATGTATGTATGTATGTATGTATGTATGTATGTATGTATGTATACATGCATGCATATATGTATGTACGTATGTATAGGCGCAATGGCCCAGTGGTTAGGGCAGCGGACTCGCGGTCATAGGATCGCGGTTTCGATTCCCAAGCCGGGCGTTGTGAGTGTTTATTGAGCGAAAACACATAAAGCTCCACGAGGCTCCAGCAGGGGATGATGGCGAACCCTGCTGTACTCTTCCACTACAACCTTCTCTCACTCTTACTTCCTGTTTCTGTTGTGTTTGTAATTCAAAGAGTCAGCCTTGTCACACTGTGTCACGTTGAATATCCCCGATAACTACGTTACGGGTACACGTGTCTGTGGAGTGCTCAGCCACTTGCACGTTAATTTCAC
>NC_068987.1:71785683-71786182 GCF_001194135.2 Octopus bimaculoides | reverse complement strand
TCTGTGGAGTGCTCAGCCACTTGCACGTTAATTTCACGAGCAGGCTGTTCCGTTGATCGGATCAACTGGAACCCTCGACGTCGTAAGCGACGGAGTGCCAACAATGTATGTAGGTATGTATGTATGTATGATGGTCACTCTCGTCGATTTAGACGTATGAGAGTTTGAAGAAGAGAATTTAAATGACAAATTGAGAGAAAAAAAGACGTAAGACAAGGAAAACACTCTAAAAATAAAATAGTAAAATACGCTGCATCTTTTTGCAATGGTTGCATGAACATGTTTTGAGTCCAGGTATGGAATCTGCTATGAAGTCACAATGAGGACAATAATGATTTTGATTTTGCCTGGGATCGAGCGAATATGTCTGTTGGATGGAAGATATAATTCTTTTATTGTTCTGTTTCTTCAGCTCTAATTGTTGATGTGTGTATGTATGTGTATGTGTGCGTATACATACATACATACATGCATACATACATACATACATATATATATA
>NC_068987.1:71781999-71783861 GCF_001194135.2 Octopus bimaculoides | reverse complement strand
GTATATATATATATGTATCAATATGTATGTCTATGAATTTATATATTTATATATTTATATATACCAATATGTATGTTTATGAATTTATACTCACACACACATATATACATATATTAGATTAACATTCAAAGCCGAGATAAATGAAAAGAATTAGTTAATATACACTGTCTGCTTCAGTAACATTTTATCGTTATAATATGCTAAATTGCTCGCTAAGTAAATTATCAAGACTAGACAAAAAAAAAAGGAATAAATAGAAATAAAACGAACAAAAGAAATAAAAACACACACACATGCAAGAAAATTTAAAACTATTTAGAATAATGTACCTAAATGAGACCAAGAAAGCTTATATTTATCACGTATATAGCAAGTAAGAGACCAGCAAGTAGAAAATATTTGTGAAATATCTCGTGCACGACTACAAAAATATTTGATAAACAATATTGTTAGACATATTACAAATAAATACAAAACATGAACAGAACGAAAGAACGAAAATCTGAGAGAAAAGCTGTTTTTTTTTTTTGATATCGTGGAAGTGAATTGTATATAAAATAAAGAGTGATGTCACATACAATGGCGAAGGGAAAGGGGGCAGTATAGAAATGTTGACAAAAAACAAAAAGATTTATTTTTGTATAATGTCATGATAAGAGTAGAGGAAGAAAAGTCCCTGTCTGGTTAACCCTTTAAGTAAAAGAAATCAGATATATCCGTTCAAAATTTCATTACTCTTAATTATGTAAAGCTGTTTTATATACTAATCTATCTTCTGTAGAGGAATTCCATGTTTAGAACTTAATTTTTATTTGTGATATGTCAAGTTTACTGAGGCAACATGACTTGCAGAAAATACCATTTTTATTTTTCGGTAGATATTTAACATCATTTAAAGAGTTAATAACCGCCCCCACCCAAAAAAACCCAAAACCATTTTTTTTTTCAATTTAAGCAGTGTCAAAGCTTTTCTTCTACAAACTTATAGGAAGCACTGAAGCAATTTTCCAAACTGACACCGATGTTGCTTCAAAAGGTTATGGTTAATATTTTGGTGGTCAACAAGTGAGACCATTCTCTGTTATTTCTTGAATCCAGGAGAAATCATAACAGTAGAGAAGTATTGCCAGGAAATCAACAGTGTTCATAGAATTTCAACGTTTACATTGGAGGTTGCAGGTCTTAAAAATGGGTCTATTCTTCTTCATAAGAAACTCTAACCACAGGTCCCTGCAATGACTCTACAGTAATGGAACAAACCGAACAATAGTAATTACTCTACTTTACCCATTCTTACTCCCCAAACCTCTCGCCGCCCTATTACCAAATTTCTCCCTGACAATAATCTGCAATAAAAGATTTTTATTGAAGATTTTTTCTGCAATAATCGAACAAACCGAACCACAGAACTCTACTTCACTCAACTTACTCTCTAAACCTCTGTCCAAACAACTAACAAGTTTTCAAGTTCTTCAATAACTTCCTGAGAAAGGATAACTCTTACAACCATTCAGTGGTTCAAAACGCCTGTGAAGAATATCTCGATTCCGGGATGTCAACATTGTATGCGACCCAAACATGCATAAAATCTAATAGGTATTTCGATTAGTAGCAATTATTCTGCAACTTTAAGTGTATATGTATGAGTGAGCGTGTATATATATATATATATATATACAAACATGTTCTTTTGCCACGTCATGTACCCAGTTATGTATCTATATGTACATGTGGATGAAGGTATATACATACATGTACATATTTATGCATATACTCATATATTGTTTGTATCACGACAGAACGCACGCGTTAACCTTTATACAGTAAGTTTTAACTATATATATATATATATATATATATAT
>NC_068987.1:71779005-71780285 GCF_001194135.2 Octopus bimaculoides | reverse complement strand
TAAGGTAGAAGGGAGAAAAAGTCGACCTTTGCGAAAACGGGTGACGTAATCAGAGCAGAAGGAAATATTATTTTGTTGTTTTTCAAAATTAAAATTCCGTTTCATAAATTGTATTTCACATTCAATAATTAAGGTGGCGAGCTGGCAGAAACGTTAGCTCACCGGGCGAAATGCTTTGCGGTATTTCGTCTGCCGCTGAGTTCAAATTCCGCCGAGGTCGTCTTTGCTTTTCATCCTTTTGGGTCGTTAAATTAAGTACCAGTTACGCACATCTGGTGTATAAGAGAATTTGACATAGCTGCCCTCAACTGTGTCTCATTTCGCGCCATTGGTTCATCTGGTATCGTGGATAGGAAAGTGTCGAGTTTTGTTTTGAAGACCTCTACATCCATGTCTTGCAGGTCTCTCAATTGTTTTCGCAGGGCATGAAAGAGCTGAGGTCCTTTGAAACCGAGGTTGTTGCAATACCTTGTTCTTATGTAAGATTTAGTGGACAGT
The DNA here is from genome assembly GCF_001194135.2 of Octopus bimaculoides. Lineage (NCBI taxonomy): Eukaryota > Metazoa > Mollusca > Cephalopoda > Octopoda > Octopodidae > Octopus > Octopus bimaculoides. The sequence goes on along the minus strand of NC_068987.1, from coordinate 71,779,787 downwards.
ACCCTTGGTACTATGCAGTGGCGTCCTGTGCAGGCATTCGTATAGTACTTGATGCCAAAGTTTGGTACCAGTCCTTCCAGTATTTTCCATATGTAAATTACTACATATCTTTCCCGCCTGTGCTCCAGGGAGTAGAGACTTAGTGCCTTCAGTCGCTCCCTGTAGTTCATCTGCTGGACTGTGGCGATCTTTTTGTATAGTGACGCTGAATTGCCTTCAATCTTCTGTGATATATATATGTATGTATGTATAATCATTTCTGTACAACGCTTCAGTTTTGAGACACATAATGCTTTATCAATACAAAAAAAGAAATTCTGCAGCCGAAGCGACTCGAAGCATACACTCAGTTTATTGGAAAGAATGCTTGAAAGAAAGAGCTTGCTGAAGATGGTTTGCAAAATTCAGAAGTGGAGATTTTAGCCTTGAAGATGAAGATCGAACAGGACGTCCAGTTTGAGTTTAATGATAAGCTCCTTGAGGCATTACTTGAAGAACATCCTGCATTATCAGTTGAAGAATTGGCAATAAAGCTTAGTTCAAACCATACAACTGTTCATCGTCATCTTCAACAACTTGAAAAGATTCCTAAACTTGGAAAATGGGTGCCTCATGAATTGTCCGAAAGCAACCGCAAATCCCAAGTTGATATCTGCCCTTCTCTCCATTCTCGCGAACTCATTTCACTCTTTTTAGATAGACTTGTGACTGGTGACGAAAAATGGATCTTCTATCGAAATGTTAAACGTCATAAACAGTGGCTTGATAAAAGGGAAAAAGCT
>NC_068987.1:71773988-71776488 GCF_001194135.2 Octopus bimaculoides | reverse complement strand
ATAAAAATAAACCGAAGACAAAATAAAAATGAAAAGAAAGAGCAAAAATGAAATGAAACAAAATATAAAACAAGGATGATGGAAACTATGGCAACCACGAGTACAGCGACGACGACGACGACGATGATGATGATGATGATGATGATTGTGGTGATGGTGATGATAATGATGGGGTGGTGGTGGTGTCAGCAGTAGTGGTAGTGGTAATGATGTTTGTGATGATGATGACGGTAATGGTGGTGGTGGTGGTGGTGCTGATGGTGACGATGGCTGTTAGGGTGAGAATCAAAAGGTAGATGACGGTTAAGATGGTGATGATTATGGTAATGATGATGATGATGATGATGATGATGATGCTGATACTAGTGGTGTTGGCAGATGTGGTGGTGGTGATGGTGACAGGCATGATAACAATGGTATTTGCGATAATGATGATGGTGACGATGGCGGTGTAAGGTGAATACGAAGTCGAGGATGATGACGATGATGATGATGATGACGACGACGACACCGACGATGACGACGAGTACGATGACGACGAGTACGATGACGACGACGACAACGGCGTCGACAATGATGATGACGATGGTGATGATGATGATGACGGCGACGACGATGCTGACTGTGAGGAAATTAATACATTAATAAAAATGATTTCTTACTTTGACTAGTATCTATTATAAGAGTTATATTTCACATGATATTACTGGTACTATTTAATGTAGATCGGAGGAAAGGAAAAAGTAAATTGAACGTCTTATGTCCGAATTTAAAATGCGCACATGTCGTCTCAATATTTTAACTTTCGGAGAAAGCAAAGTAAGGATCAGTTACACAATGGAGTTACACTAATCTAACGTTACACTAATCTAACGTTACACTAATCTGACGTTACACTTATCCCTACTCTCCTAAAAAATTGTAGCTCTGTTCTGGAGAAAGAGGCACCTTGCATATAGGCGACATAACTCGTCGGTGCTTGTAGCATTGACAATAAAATAGTATTTTTTCTCTCTTTGCTCTTGCCATTCTGGAGGCTGCGATCTGTGGTACTATGGAAAGAGCGGCATTAGCTCCACAAGCAGCAGCATCGCCATCAAAAGGTTGCAAGCGATAGCCATGGTCTTCACCAGTGTTGATAACATTAGAAATAACATCTCTGCTAAGACATCTTAAGAGAAGGACCCCAGGATGAGGAGGGAGAGGGTCTAATATTTACATGTATAATGATTTTCTTCTCAGTTCTGTACAATACATGAGATCGACTTCTCTCCTTTTACGTCGGATAGTTTTGTTGCTTTGCGGGTTATCAGAATCTAGCTGTTCATGGAAATTCCCGCCCGATCACATGCTATTCCAGATCAGCTTCGCGATCAAGAGCTGCCCTTACTGTGCTGCAAAGGTAAGAACAATCAAGGAATTAAAGTCACTATCCAGATCTTTGGTTGTGAATTAGGTTGTATGTCACACTGGCTCTGTCTGTCTCTTCGTCTGGATTTCGGTCCTTAAGGCAAAATACCCGCTTCCTTATATTCTGTCCTGGTTGAGGAGGCATATATCCCGCCAAATGTTAGCAAGAGCTCTCGCTAATTCCTCAGATTCCATTAAGACTCCCTCCAGCTCCTTTTTTGACAGCATATAAAATATTTACCCACTTTTTTTTTTTATAAAAAAATTGTTATTCTCATTTTTTTTCCTTTTCTTGAATAAATTGGTCAGGCACTATATTTTGTGATACACCTCTTCCATGAGTGCTTTTATCTAGAATTGATTGGTGTCTAGTATTTACATTTGGCTTTCAACGCTAAGAACGGCTGAATTGCTGTTATTGTTGGTCTTGTTATTCTAATTTGAGTTGGCGATTTTGCCATCTTTGACTTTTGTATAACTCTCAAGCTGTCTGTTAAATTTCCACATTGTATGATTTTAAAAGACGACATTTGTGTTTTTATAATGAATCACAGATGAGATTGTTTATTGAGCCTCGTCCTACCACTACTTGCTATTCTTCTTGCTATTCTTGAGGTGAATATCTTGCAAGGCAGGTAAATGACGTTAATGGCCTCTAATAGAAATACATACAACAAATCAGTATTTTGAAAATCATTTTTCCACCCCAAGCATGAACAGTAATGAGATGAACTTTAAAATATTCCGAAGATCAAAACCAGAGAAAACAAAAACTAACAAAGTATAAAGCCAATGCATGAAACATTGGAAAGGAGAAAGAAAAAGGAGAGGTGGATGTTTCGGATATTAGACCTTCGTCAAATCAGAAAAAGAGTGGAAGAAGTAAATATTACAAATGAAAAAAGAAAAACGATGTTTATTCGAGGATGTACCAAGCTCGAATGGTAAATGGTAAAACAGTTTGGTTACTTTCTTCTATCATGTCTGCGACGGAGCCGCATCCCATCTTGTAGGAGAATATATGCACTGCGGAAACAGGGAAACCGGTACTCAGGGGGGATTTATATATTTATATATATATATATATATA
>NC_068987.1:71769734-71770960 GCF_001194135.2 Octopus bimaculoides | reverse complement strand
ATATATATATATATATACATACATACACATACACACACACTCATACACACGTACACACACACACACATACATATATGTCATATATATATATATATATATATATATGTATCTGCCTTTCGTCCTATCTACTTATCTGTTTTTACATTCGCTTATGTGCGTGTATCTAGATGCCTGTCTATTATCTATACATCTATACATACATTCATATATGTATGCAGATATATATATATATTTATATACATACAATAAGTTAGTAATTGAATATTAAATTATTATTATATATATATATAATATATGAAATATTATATGTTATTCATATATCATTAACACACAGACACATATACATGAATAAAGACACATATATATGTGCTACACACTCGTACGCAGAAGGATAAAATTCATATTGACAAAAATGCATCAATAATTATATCAATAATTATATAAATAAGTAATTAAATAAATGACTAAAATGTTGCTTTAGAATTAAACATTTTGCCATGTCTGTGTTCTGATTCGCATCGTCCTATTTACGACAATTCTTCAGTTACACGTTTCTAGAGATCCGAGATCAACTTCGCTTTTAACATTTCCGAGTCCTATCTATATAAAACGATCGCTCTCCATCTTCGTAATTTTAAGCGCTTGTTCTAAATTGCTCACCTGTAGCTAACGGTAGAAACCAGTATCAAAAGCCTTTTCTTTTACATTTATATAACATTTTCATAATACATACCTTTCATCAATTCAGGTTCAGCCAGATGACATTACGGTGAAAATTTTTGAATGGTTATTTTATTAAATAAGATGACCTAAGTGAGACTTGCGCGTTTCGGTGTTCCGACTAACATGAGGTGGGAAGGTGTATGAATATTGCTTAGAACTGAAGAAGAGCCTACAAAGTTTATATACAAATGTAAAAATGCATGAATGCATGTATGTATATAGGTATGTACATTCCTACACCCCCCACACAAACAAACACACACACACAAACAAACACACACACACACACAAACAAACACACACACACACATACACGTATGTATTTTTATATAGGTGTAGCTGTGTGATAAAAATGTTTGCTTCCCAGCCACATGGTTCCGGTTTCAATCCGACTGCGTGGTACGCTGAGCAAGTGTCTTCTACTGTAGCCTCGGGCCGACCAAAGCTTTGTAAGTGGATTTTGTTGATACAAACTGAAAGAAACCAGTTGCATATGTATGTAT
>NC_068987.1:71765554-71766123 GCF_001194135.2 Octopus bimaculoides | reverse complement strand
ATATATATATATATATATATACACATATATATACACATATATATTTATATATATACACATATATATTTATATATATATCTGCATAGATGTTAAAGTACCCTTCTCGAATCATACTGATTCAAAGGGCAGCTTTCCTGGCTTCCGGGGCGCATATATTCCCCACCTGGAAGGGACGCTGGTCCCTTTCATGATTACTCATTTTTACCAGCTGAGTGGACAGGAGCATCGTGAAATGAAGTGATTTGCTCAAGAACACAGCGCGGAGCTCGGTCCAGGAATCGAAACCTCAATCTTACGATTAGGAATCTAACACCCAAACCACTATGCTGGAGCACCGCCTTTAGTCGAACAAATCGACCCCAAGACTTATTCTTTTGTAAGCCTAGCACTTATTCAGTCGGTCTCTTTTACCGAGCCGCTAGCTTACGGGGGCGTAAAGACACCAACATCGGTTGTCAAACGATGGAAGGTGGGACGAACACAGACACACACACACACACACACATATATACATACATACTTATATATATATATATATATATATATATATATATAATTTCTTTTGCTAT
>NC_068987.1:71754502-71755256 GCF_001194135.2 Octopus bimaculoides | reverse complement strand
CTGTCTCAGCATTGCATCAGTGGGATGTTTGGACATGATATTTAATTTAAGTCTCCCTAAGGAGCCCTTGTGGCAGTCTACAGCATGCTGATAGAAGATGGAGTTTGGTTTCTTTTCAATGCAGTTGTCCAGGTGTTCTTTGAACCTATCATTGATACTCCTAGAAGTCTCACCGATGTATGACTCTGGGTTATGTATGTATGTATGCATGCATGTATCTATCTATCTATCTATCTATCTATCTATCTATCTATCTCTCTATCTATCTATCTATCTATCTATCTATCTATCTATCTATCTATCTATCTATCTATCTATCTCTCTATCTATCTATCTGTAATCGAACACAACCTAGATTATCCATATTTTCTCCATAAGCAACCAAATTCTCACATATATATTCTTCAGCCTGTAAGTTATTGACTCGAGGCAGTATTGGTGAGTGGAACCCTTTGGGAAGATCAGTGAAGTTTCTTAACTCGGTGATTTGAAAACATGATTGCTTAGATTTTCCTACTAAACAACATTTCTGCGTTTTTAAGAAACCTAAGCAACAGAAAAAGTTATGTTAAGGTTAATCAAAGCGGTAACTGCAGCATGCGTGGCAGTGTTCACTGCAACTCTAATAGCAACATGCAACTAGTAAATAGTTGCAAGCATCTAATGAAGAAATTATAAAAATCAAAACAACAAATGATTTCTTAACGTGTTGGCAAAGTGAAAGCATATATGTATATGCATATTTGCATATATA
>NC_068987.1:71748364-71754425 GCF_001194135.2 Octopus bimaculoides | reverse complement strand
ATATATATATATATATATATATATATATATACTGTATATATAACCAATTTTGAATACCTCACTGTGTAAAACCGGTAAACGTTTGGAGAAATCCCTTATTAATTACGAATACATATAAATTTATACACACACACACACACACACACACACACACAAATATATAATCATCCTCTGAGCCTAGTTGGATTCGTTAAATTTTCATTTCTTCATAGCAGAATTTGTGTTCTAGTTTCTAAAATCGACCCATTTTTATTTTACAAAATGCATAAAAACATGGCGTCGATTTTTCGACAAATAGTCAAGGGACCATAACCAAAGATTGGAAGAACTGATTTGACGCCGACTTCTCACCTTTACAACAAAGAACCACCATATCCACCACCAATGCCGAAACAGCGACATCATGAACAAAAACGTCAACTAATAAATTGAAAGCAACAAGAAAAACTAGACCGTGAAACAGAAAAACAGAAAATCCATTTGTGCTTTCAACACACCCGCATGTTCTGCTTTTGCCACTGCCCACACTATTGACGCCAGCACAAAAATAAAATCCTGACCACTTGTAAATTTAGCGTTGGTGAGTACATTATCGCAGCTAAAAAGAGAGAGAAATAATTTTACCTTTAAATGATTTGAAAATGCAAAAAATATATCATGATGTCTGGACAGAATGTTGTATTCCATGTCCTGGAATCCGTCCAGCAATAAGTGAACCTCAAAAAAGACCTTTGACCAATCTGAAGCACCAAGACATACATTGCCAGAGGAGCAGAAGAGGACAAAATTAATATTCTTCAGGCCCAGATGCTGCAGAAGTAAAATTAGTCAGGTGAAGAAATGGAGCCGTCGATCTAAACGGATCACTAACATGAAATCCATCGCGTGCCGGATGAATCTGTCGGACGGCACAAAGTCATTCGAGGCCGTTGAGGACAAAAGTTCTTGGCGTCACTTGTGTAATGAGACAGACCACATCAAAGTTTTCTGTCCACGGCAAACAAAGTAAGATGAAATATCACCACTTCTGCTGGCGCTATCACCACAACAGCAACAACTTCAATAAAAACAGCGGTAACACCAAGAGTGGCAAGCGGTCAAAACTTCCTCAATGATAGCAACTATAAAACCAACAACCGCCGCGAAAACAGCAGTAACAGCTCTATCAGCAACAGTGACTGCAACACCAACAGCAACAAGTGCAGCAGTAGCAGTAGTGCAAACAACAGCGACTAAAACAACAGAAAATATACCATCAGCAAGGGCCACAAAACTACATACAGTAGTGTTGTGGCCCTTGTAACAGTAACAGCAGAAACTCCCCAAACAGCTACTATTATATCGACAAAAGTGGGCATGCCATGACTGATGATAAGTAGACATTCGTTTAGGCTGTCATATCTACAGTGATTCTTCGATGGTGAGCAGGTTTGGTTACTTTGACAAACTCATATTCCTGCAGCTTTTTTCGGACTTAGATGCAGTCCAGGATCAAACGTACACCGAGGAAGGACGCCTGGCATCTAGAATGTGGTCAGTCACTCACAGCCCTTAGCCGTTGGGCGATGCTATCGGTAGAAGTTTTATTTTGGTAGTAGATAGATTCAGTGGCGGTCCAAGGCGGCGACGTCTTCCGAGAATCAGAAGTTTCATTCGAAAAAAAAAAATAATAATAAAAAGATGAGGGTGGAGAGGAAAGTGCTATCTTTTGGCAAATTCGTTGAAAGCTAGGTGAATGTGGCGAGAATGGTCCGAGTGAATAAGCCTACTCTAAGAATGCCCCTGTAGATTGGATAAGGAAGGTGAGGAGAGGGTACTTGTTCTAATGGTCAGGGTGACTGTAGTTTTGTAGGTTTTCTACGAGAAGCCCTCGAAATTAAGTCCCAGTTGCGTACTGGGGTCGATCTAATCGACTGGACCCCTCGCCCAGAATTTCGGGCCTTGTGCCTAGGAGTAGAAAAGATTATTATCATTACTAAGGGGGAGAGCTAGCAGAATCGTTAGCATGCCGGGCGAAATGCTTAGCGGTATTTCGCCAATCGCTACGCTCGGAGTTCAAATTCCGCCGAGGTCGACTTTGCCTTTTATCCTTTCGGGGTCGATAAATTAAGTAGCAGTGAAACACTAGGTCGATGTAATCGACTAGTTCCCTCCCCACAAATTTCAGGCTTTGTGTCTTTAGTATAAAGGATTGGAGTATGAAGATGAGACCCCCTTCGGTCATGAATGACCATGGGATTGCACCTAGAAAGTTACCCTCCGCGGCACAAGTCCGGACAAAGTTGTTTGTGGAAGGCCAGCAGTCGCCCATGCATACCAGCCCTCCCTCTCCACACCACCGATGTTATCCAAGGGAAAGGCAAAGGGGCCGATACAGCTTGGCACCAATGACGTCGCAACTCATTTCTACAGCTGAATTAAATGGAGCAACGTGAAATAAAGTGTCTTGCTGAAGAACACGATACGCAGGCAGGTCCGGGAATCGAACTCACAACCTCACGATCGTAAGCTCGACGCTCTAACCACTGAGCCATGCGCCTTCACTATTATTATTATTATTATTATTATTATTATTATTATTATTATTATTATTGTTATTATTATTATTATTATTAGTTGCTGTTGTTGTTGTAACAGAGCAGTAATAGTAGAAGCAACAGCAGTGGTTTTATTCAATTGAACTTATGAAGGAATAAAATAAAAAGCTAAAAAAGACAAAACAAACTAAAATAATATTTATTAGTGCTTGTGGTGATGAGAACTTAATATTTAAGAAGTCAATGTAGTACATTAAAAGACAGCAGTACAACTTTATTTATCGTCAATGTACAAGGCGAACGTATTCTAATTACTTCGAGACGACAATGCAGCTGCCCAACTTTGCATCTCAAGTCACATTATACCAACATTCATTAATATTTATCTACAACGAACAAAGATTAATAGCAGTGGAGATGTGCTAGAAATGTAAACGACTACACACACACACACACACACACACACACACACACACACACACACGCCATATACATATATAAAAAAAAATATATATATATATATATATATATATGACATTACAGTATATTATATTTGCAACATCTAAAAATCACCTGTTAGTTGTTCGTTTAGTAGCAATGTCGCTGATAAACGATTTGTGCAATCTCATTTAAGAATCCTAAATTTGAATCCTAAATTTCGATAACATGAATCACAAATATCTTACTCAGCCATTTCTCGTATCGAGCTTCCAAAATATATTTCTGAGTTTCTATTCCACAGAGTTTAATATTTGTGCCCTTACTCTTTACTCTTTTAAGTAAGAAACTGCTGGTGAGTATTCTAAACAAGTGATTTATTCTGGTTAAGGGCGGATGTTGATAGCAAAACAACAACAGCTTCAGTATTTTATTTCAACAGTGACCAATTACTCTAGATGTAATTAGCTTTGAAAGACAGCAGTGGACTAGGGCTGCACAAATTCCCATAATTAATAATACATACATGCACACACACACACACACACACACACACACACACACACACACATATATATATATATATATATACATATACACGTGTGTGTATGTATGTATGTATGTATGTACACATGCGCATAAGTGAGGTAGAAATCTATTACATGAACTGAGTAGACTATAACTCAAGATAATACTCAGTACTTTAAGCCGTACATTCAATATTCCAGTTATTAAATTAGGTAATGTCATACAGTGGTGGTACATTTCTTTTGGTATTCCTGTATACATCTAGTCTTACCTTGAAGAAATACTAGGGTGAACTGAGCCTTATGTGTTATTAGTCACATTGGTCGAGATAATTCTGCAGGTAAGTCAGCTTCAGCGCGCGCCCGTGCATTACCAATGACGTCATCCCGAGATCACCACGAAGCAAGCGTTGTCACCGGATGTATTCCATGACTAGCAGAACCTGAACCTGTTCTTTTCATAGGAAGCGAGAATGCATGTACTCCACTCTGATGAGAGTACTCTGCATCTTGCTCCGAGAGTCGCAGCACCGCGAGTCGCAGCGTTGTGTACTTCAGTGCACCACCGTTTTCGGTACATTGATTACCTCGAACAGTCGAGATAAACTACTGGAAAGCAACATAAATTTGTTTATAGTGGAATAGCGCGTGTTTGTCCATCAAAATCTGAATTGTGACTTTTTGGCCATATTACGCCTCTATCACCCAAGTTCACCGAATAGCTTTTGTTCCTTTGTGTTTTAGATCATATGCCTTAATTTTGACAACAAAAATCTTCGTGTTTCGTTTTGAAGAAGTTATCGGCGGTCATTTTTACCGCCTTTCGCAATCGCCTCTCCTAATTTTCGCACTAGTACTCCTAAACTTTTTTTCTTTATTACTAGCTAAACTTTGTTTATTCTGTTGTAATTGCCCTCCATGGTGCATTCCATCAACGTTTGTTGACGATCGGCTCATTTAACTATCGCTTAATCAATTCTCTAATTCGATCACTGTAATCTTTGCACATTGGGAATCTTGCGTTATGTTATCAGTTGCTGATCTTTGCTGAGGAGTTCACTCTGGTTCGAACGTATACACTACTTATCTGTGAATTATGTAGCCAACCCGTTGAAAGTGTGGTCACTTTGCACTATCCCTGTCTGTTGTCCTAATAAATACTCTACAAATGATCTGCCTGATCTATAAAAGTTGCTCCATAACTACACTACTGTCACATTCAGGAAATTCAGTTGTTACCTGTCAGACAGTTGGAACTATCTGAGCACACTTGAGAGGTTTTTACACCCCTTTCCTATCGGTTAACTCCTGGTGTGTGTGGCTAAAATGTGACTTCAGTTCTGATAGTATTAAAAAGCAGGACGTTCCTTCAGAGGATTCTAGATCTGAATAATTCCAGTTGTTCAACAGAATATAGACAACACTAATTTCGCTACTAAACTCACCGTGTAACATACTATCCAATTTCAAGGAGATCACTCGTGTCTCAAGATCCAAACTTTTCCGAAACAACACTTCTAACTTGTCCCCCTCCCCCTTTCTAGGTCGACTAAGAGATGTGCACAGCTTGCTGTCAAGGATAGGCGAAGTAGATTTGGAACGGAAATCAAGGTCTCACTATCATATGTATATATATATAGTAACCTGAGTTCATTGAGTATGTGGCCTTGTTCCAAAACCGACTTTATAGCATGTCATTTATATTCCTTCCGCTTAATATGGGTATATTGGTGAAAAAAAGAGAAAGTGAGAGTGGTCACCTACCTTTGTCTTGTGGTAAGACGTAATCCTGAATGTTCCAAACTTCTTTTGTTTGCAAAGTTACTGAAGTCCCTTATGTTATTAAGAATTTTTCTGATATTTTATTTGTAGATGAATTGTGTTGCTTTATTGGGAAGCCCACGAGATGAAAAACTCTGTAATGGATCTTCTGAACTCTTTGCTTTTCTTGCCATCTGAGTTTAGTTTCCTCGTTATACTTAGAACTGATATTTATGAGGGAATGGTTAAGCATGTTGTTGTCTCCCCTTAGCTGTTGCGCTCGTTGTTGTTTTTCTCCCTTTAGTTGTGGGTGTTTGTGTGTATTCCCATTGTCGTTGTTTGTGTTTGCACGTTTGGTTGGTTTTGTTGAAGCAGTGGTATTGATGGCACTAATTAGTATAAGAGGTGATGACACGAGCATGTGACTGAAGAAAGCCACTCTGCCATCCCTTCGAAACTTCTAGCTTCTTGCTTACAGAGGCCCTGCTTACATATTTTACGTTTCTCTACTACGGAACTCTTTTCTCTTGTGCATTCACCTCGTCCTTATCACACGATGCGTCAGAAATTTCTGAGGTACATAGCGAACATGGCATACCGATAAATGCTCGTGTGTGTGTGTGTGTGTGCATGTGTGCCTCTGTGTGTGTGTGTGTGTGTGTGTGTGTGTGTGTGTGCGTGCGTGTGTGTGCGTTTGTGCATGTGTGTGTATGCGCGCGCGAGCATGAGTTTGTACGCGTGTTTGAATGCGCACGTCCTCATGTGCGCGTGCGCGTGGTTACGTCAGTGCTTTACTTC
>NC_068987.1:71746967-71748072 GCF_001194135.2 Octopus bimaculoides | reverse complement strand
TTCTGCTGCTACTTTTGCAGTTGATGCTGCTTCTCTAAATTCTACGCCTGCTGCTACTGCTGCTGTCCCTGATATTGTTGTGACTGCTGTTGTAGTTGTTGTTTTTGTTATTACTATAGCTACTACTGTTGGGTTGTACGTTGCTGTTGGTGTTGTTTCTGGTTCGGCAGCAACAATAGCTTTTTTTTTTTTTTTACTGTAGTCATAAAACCTTTAAATGGTATCCTGGTCGTCTGTTTTCCTCCACCGCAAACAAATATGACATTCAACTAGTCAATCCTGATTCGTCTGAATTAAGAGATCCCGCGATTAGATCCCTCCGTGTAAAGCACGTCGTCTCATCCTGGATGTTGATCAAGACAGCTCTCAACCCCAAGAATATATTTATTTCTGGCAGCAATTTCACTACCCTCACCTTCTTTATACGCCAGCTCAGATGTTATGATATGAGAATTAATTCCTCATTTTTAAGAAAGGTGTGTGGTAATATACCGATCCTGACCGTGTCATAGAACTCGTCGTGGGTTCGATTCCCACACCGGGCAGGCGCGTTGTGTTTTTGAGCAAAACACTTCATTTCATGTTGCTCCAATTCCCCTGCCAGCCTGCTCGCATAGCCAGCGGGGTGTCGTCATTCGAAGGCTAAGATGCAAGTCATCGAAGGGTGTTGGCTCCACACAAGCTGCAGGAATCCTTCTACCTGGGCTAAGGTTGGTCTTTCAACCCTCTGCTTTTTATGCCCTTACATTGATAGCTTACTGTATATCTCTTCGTTTCATTCGCTGATGCTGTGGTGGTCATGGCGGCGGTGGTGATTATGGTGGAGGTGGTTGTGGAAAAGGTGGTGCACCTTTAAGGAGTGAAAGAGCTCACCTGTAATATATAAATAATCAGATGCATACACATATCTAACGAAAGGTTTTATTGAACATTTTCATGGTTTTGAGCCACAATATAAACGCAACTCATATGTAGTAGAGATGTGTAGCAATGATTTGAACCTAAATTCTGTAAATCAATATACATACATACATACATACATACATACATACACACACACACACACACACACACACACACACACACACACACACACACACACACA
>NC_068987.1:71744849-71745668 GCF_001194135.2 Octopus bimaculoides | reverse complement strand
GGGAGGAGGGGGAGGCGAGAGAGAAAGAAAGGAGGAAAATTATATGAGGCGACAATAAAACAAAACCAACACACACACATTTGTATGTATGTGTATGTGTATGTGTGTGTATATATATATATATATATATATATATATATATATATACACACACACACATATTTGTATGTATGTATATATACAGGCACACGCACGCACAACACTCATACATATACATGCAGACAAAGATGGATATGTGTGTGTGTCGGAGTGTGGTCTAGTGGTTAGTTTGTTGCACTCACGATCGCTAGATCGCGGGTTCGATTCCCACACCGGGCGGCGCGTTGTGCTTTTGAGCAAAACACTTCATTTCACGTTGCTAGTTCCCCTGCAGGCCGGCCTGCACGCATAGCCATCGGGATAGCGTCATTCGCGGGCTAAATCGATGCAAAACGCATTGTGATTAGCGATGTGTAACAATACCTGATAGTCTGATCGGTCACCTGATCTCGATGGCTGTGTGGTAAGCAGCTTGCTTCCCAACCACTATTATATTCATAGTATATTGTTATAGTATAAAGGAAGAATTTCAACCATGTTTCGTGGTCTGCTACCACAACAGCTCCTTTATAGGATCCAGTTAGCTCAAGACATCATCAGGAGGAACCACGTCCGGTTTCGGCCCCTACTCCTCTACCGTTTTGACGTGGCGGGGCCACCCCCTTTCGGAGGTGTCTTCAGCTCTGGTGCTGGGTGCATGTCTTCTTTCACTGTTTGTGACTGTTCTAATTCAACTGTGGAATATCCCTCGCTATGGTTATTTTCCAGGAGGTTCTGGCC
>NC_068987.1:71742128-71744045 GCF_001194135.2 Octopus bimaculoides | reverse complement strand
TTTTTTATACACAAGAACGCCGGTGATAGTTCAAGATATATTCCTCTTAAAAAATTATGGCCGAGCGAGTTGTCTTCCTTCGCTTGATAGCTAGGTTTTCCAATTTTGAAGTAAACATTTCCGAAAATGTGGACAACTCCCCACGGCTTCCGTCTTGGAGTTGAGGTAGCCTCCTGGCTCATGTGAGTTCATGAGGATTATATATCTTTCTGCCATACGAAATTTAAACAGTCTTGTTCCATTGCGATAGGGTCCACAAGTTTCCAATAATTTCCACCTGATGCTATAGGGCGTATGATCGTCCTTTAGGTGCCAAACGTATGCTGCGGGTGTTGTTGTGTTGCGTCTCTCCGGGAACCTGTTCAGGCGAATTTTTAATTTGGATTCACAAGATCCGACATAAATTTAAGTGTGTGTCCCTGCGTTGGCATTGATGTTACTAATATTTGTGCTGCTTCTGTTCGAGGTTGCTTTGCTTGGTACACTGTAGCCTCGGTGTTACAGCGGCCGTCCAGTGGGCATTCATTTCTAATCATGCATGAACAACCAGCCTCTGTCCGTGGTTTAGGAGTGCTAAGTGATTTTTTTCCTAACATTACATGCACAACTGAAAGAGATTCTTAAATTATGTCTGTTAAAGATCTTTCTATATTTGTGTGATCGCGTGAAATGCTTATCAACCAACCCAAGCAAAATCTTACCTACGCAAGTCCGGACGTTTAGGGAGAAGGGGTGAGCGAAGCATAACGTCTTCCGGTGGCGTTTCTTTTTATGTCTACTCAATCCTGGTATATATATATTATATTCTCTTTGAACCCGCTGGCTGCTGTGTCGAAAATATCTTTATTTGAAGATAAGATCGAAATCCGTTTACTGATACCTTTTATTAGGTTTTTGAACATTATGGGTAGGTGACAGGAGGCTGTATTAATGTACGATAGCCTATCATTCGGTTTACAGTTTGGTCTCTAGGTGCCACTCTCTTGATCAAGCGTGACATCCAAGAAGTTCATCACAAATGAGGTTAGTTTCTTATTTCTTTATTGCCCACAAGGGGCTAAACATAGAGGGGACAAACAAGGACAGACAAAGGTATTAAGTCGATTACATCGACCCCAGTGCGTGACTGGTACTTAATTTATCGACCCCGAAAGGATGAAAGGCAAAGGCGGCCTCGGTGGAATTTGAACTCAGATCGTAACGGCAGACGAAATACCGCTAAGCATTTCGCCCGGCGTGCTAACGTTTCTGCCAGCTCGCTGCCTTCATGAGGTCAGTTTTTATGGTGATTTTAAGGCCAAGGCCGTTGAGGGCATGTATGATGTCTTTTCTAAGCCTATCTAAAGTAAGCCGAAGTGGACAGAGGGGGATTTATTACCCAGTGTGTCCAGAATGTAAAACTCTATAAGATCGCAAATATCAGCACTGTCGTATGCCTCCATCGCGACGTCGAATGAGACTTTAGGGTCAGTTCATTTGACTCAGGTTGAATCCTGGTTGAATAGTAGCGTTTTTCTAGCGTGCCTAATTATATCTATCTCTCTATCATTTATTTCGGTAATTCGTCTAGCATATACTAACGCCCTATCAAGTAACATTTTTTTCCTTATGTCTTTATTAACCCTTCTTAGGATGTGTTTGCTCACCTGTCCGATTTCGGACTTGCCAGGGTTAATCAGTCAGCATTTAGGGCTGGAAGTACAGTCCCGTTTGTGATCCTTGATAGTTATAAAGGCATTACGTTTAGCTAGTATTTCTACCCTGTCGGCAATGCCCAGGCTGGTGGCTATTCGTTTTGCCTCATTATTGATGTTATCAGAGGTATGTAGTGTGGCCCTTCTATATTTTTGTGTGATGCATATCTATATTTCTCTTTCTCATTCTATCTATCTATCTATCTGTACACGTGCGCATACC
>NC_068987.1:71741475-71742118 GCF_001194135.2 Octopus bimaculoides | reverse complement strand
CCCGTGAGCAGGTCGCAGTTTCGAGGGATGAAAATTTTGGCACCATAATACAAATAAATGCTTGAAGAAGCAGGAGTGGCTGTGTGGTAAGTAGCTTGCTTACCAGCCACATGGTTCCGGGTTCAGTCCAACTGCGTGGTACCTTGGGCAAGTGTCTTCTACTATAGCCTCGGGCCGACCAAAGCCTTGTAAGTGGATTTGGTAGACGGAAACTGAAAGAAGCCCTTCGTATATATGTATATATATATATATATGTATGTGTGTTTGTGTGTCTGTGTTTGTCCCCCGACCATCGCTTGACAACCGATATTGGTGTGTTTACGCCCCCGTAACCTAGCGGTTCGGCAAAAAGGGACCGATTGATTAAGTACTAGGCTTACAAAGAATAAGTCCTGAGGTCAATTTTCTCGACTAAAGGCGGTGCTCCAGCATGGCCTCAGTCAAATGACTGAAACAAGTCAAAGAGTAAAGAGAGAGAGAAAGAAAGAGTGAGAGAGAGAGAGAGATAGAGAGAGAGATAGAGAGAGAGAGAGAGAGAGAGAGAGAGTAATGAAGTTAACGGTCTTCGTGTGTTCCTCAGTGGCTAACTTGTAACTTCCACGCAGCAATCGCTTTTGTTCCAACGCACGATATCGGATCAAAA
>NC_068987.1:71736782-71740842 GCF_001194135.2 Octopus bimaculoides | reverse complement strand
TATATATATATATATATATGGATAATAATAAATGGAGCAAAACGCATGTCAATGAAAGTTCCTTTAATTCCTACATATATGTTTCGAAACAAATGATCGTACTTTCACAAAGAAGAAAGAGTGGTTGGGGTCTTCATTCATTTCTCTTCAGGGAGATCATAATAAAACATGTAATAGCAAGACAAAAACGAAATCATGGGGCAACTTACGAGCCGTGATGTTACATGGTCAGTCACCGTTAGAAGGTTGTGTACTTATATATATATATATATATATATATATATAAGTACACACACTACAAATATATATTTAGCTGTCTATATCTATGTATTTTCATGCATATGTCTGTGCATACATTCAAAAGCTGAATCGCGACCCAGAGTTACACGTTCCAGATATTTAGGCTATTCCTCGTAACTAAACAGTCTTGTGTACTTTTAACATAGCTTTGAAGTTCAAATCATTATAAACACATGATCATTTCTCTCTTTCGCTCTCGTTGTACACACACACACGAATGCACACACACACACACTCAACAAAAGCAGCAACAACAACAACAAATGCTGGAAACTTAATTGGTATATTTAAGCTTTATATAACATACACGCGTTTCTCTTAAGCCGATTGGCATGTTGCCTCGGTATTAATAGCTTTCCACTCAGCACACTATTGCATTGTATGCATGTATCGATATATACATACATAAATGCATGCATACTTACATACAGACACGTGTCTGGTCAAGCTTGAGTGCTACTGGTAAGCTGCGATCTTGTACAATCTGTTGCATGGTCAGGTCATCAGTGACTAAGCCGGCAACTTCACTAGACTTGTTTGGCAAAGAAGTTAATCTTTTGGACTCCCTGCAGAATAAAAAGCAAGACCCGTTAAAGGGTGAAAACTCATGGAAGTATATGGCAATCCTCCTATGTGCAAAAATGCTCGTTTTAAATCCCTACAGTCTTATAAGAATCTTTTGGCGGGAAAAACATCTAGGAGAAGACACTCTGAATTCAAACCTGCAAATGATGTAGTTGCCAGTCATCTTGCAATGTTGTCATTTGATTCCAAATACTAACACTTAGAGAGTGGGATACCCATTGTAAAAGCGTATGTCACTTTAATCTAATGACGTAGACATGTCTCACTCCATATGGTTCATCTTGTGTCTCTAATCAAGATTCTGTGGCGATGGACGAGTGATGACATGTGCAGACTTGACTGGCTGGAGAAGTTTTGAGTCTTATCTGTTACATATGTTCGAGGCTTTACTGATCGACTGCAGGTCTTAAGAGTCATCTCAAAGCATGCCGAAGTATTTGAGATTATCGGGATAATGTAGATTAATTGAGACGCCTATCATCTGTCAAGGTGAAGTGAGTATCTTGTATGTAGAGAAGCCTGTAAGTACGTGTATGTGTGCGTGTGCTCGCGCGTGTGTGTGCACATACATACACATAGATGTACATATATATATATATATATATATATATATATATATATATATATATATATATATATATATATATATATATATATATATATATATATATATATATATATATATACATACATACATACATACCCATATGTATATATATAATTTTTATGCATGATGTATATGTGTATCTGCATGTGTGTGTGTGTATGTGTGCGTGTGTGTGTGTGTGCGTGTGTATGGTGTGCGAGAGAGGAGAGAAAGGGAGAGAAGAGACGAGAAAGAGAGAGAAGGAATGAGAAGGAGAGAAACATAAAGAGAGAGAGAGAAAGAAAGAGGGAGAGAAAAGGGTGAGAAGAGCAAACAGTGGGATAGAAAAGTTAGATATTGGAATAGTGGGGCAATAGGAAATAGAGACACAGTAATATAGTAAGAGATATAAACGTTCTGGGATATGAAAAGAGATAAATTTATTAGGGTAATGGGAGAGATAGAGAAACTGGAACAGTGGGAGAGAGCCTGCTGGGAGAACGGTGGGAGAGAGCCTGCTGGGAGAACGATGGGAGAGAGCCTGCTGGGAGAACAGTGGGAGAGAGCCTGTTGGGAGAACGATGGGAGAGAGCCTGCTGGGAGAACAGTGGGAGAGAGCCTGCTGGGAGAACGGTGGGAGAGAGCCTGCTGGGAGAACAGTGGGAGAGAGCCTGCTGGGAGAACGGTGGGAGAGAGCCTGCTGGGAGAACAGTGGGAGAGAGCCTGCTGGGAGAACAGCGGAGAGATAGACAGAGAGGGAAAGGGAGATAGTGCCGGACAGAAGAAAGATAGATAAGAAGCGAGAGAGAGAGAGAGAGAGAGAGAGAGAGAGAGAGAGAGAGAGAGACTTGGACAGTGGGAGACAGATAGACTGCTAAGACGTGGGATAATGAGTCAAACTAAAACAATGAAAGAAATAGACAATATACGACAGTGTAGGACAGTAGGAGAGATACACAGACAGGGGTTGTGGGAGAGAAATATACACGCTGGAGTTGTGGGAAAGGTGCATGAATTGGGATTGTAAAAGATAGACAGACTGGGGCAGTGGGAGAGACAGTTAGACTGGGGCAGTAAAAAATGCTGGAACATTTGGAGAGAGATAGAAAGACTGAGACTGTGAGACTGAGAGTAGGAGAGAATAATAGACAAAGTAAGATAGTGACAGAGATAGACAGACTGAGACGATAACTGAGAAAGACTCAGACAGTGAGAACTCAAAGAGGAGACAGCAATTGTGAAGAAGAGATAGACTGGGATAGTAAATGAGCTCATAGACTGACCGGGAGAGTGGAGAAGCAGAAAGTTGTAGAGGGTGAATGTGTGTTGTGTGTATGTCGGAGATGGACTGTGATAGGAGATGAAATTAGATTGGGATAGTAGGAGAGATAGACAGTCTAAGACCGAGGGAGAGATAAGTATAGACAATGGAAAATTAGATAGACTGTGATAGTGAAAAATAGACTAGGATTCACAGATTGATAGATATAGACAGATAAGTAGATAGATAGAGAAAGAGACAGAAAGAGAGTGAGAGAGAGGAACAGGAAGAGAGAGAAAGAGACAGAAAGAGAGTGAGAGAGAGGAACAGGAAGAGAGAGAAAGAGACAGACAGATAGATAGATAGAAAGAGAGAGAGAGAGAGAGAGAGAGGGAGGGAGAGAGAAAATGAAATAGTAAATTTTGAGAATGAAAAAATATATATTGGAGTTATATAATAAATAGGATTTGAATTGAAGGTCAAGTTACGTGTTTTAACAGTTGTACTTCGCTTTTCCTCCTCCTCGTCCTCCTCCTCCTCCTACTACTACTACTACTACTACCCCCACCCCCGCTCCCACCTCTCTATCACTGACGCTGTTACTGCTCCTGCCGTTGCCGTTTGCCGCTCGTGTTGCTGATGATGATACATGCCAGATGTAACCCCTCAGCGACAGTTAATAAACAGCTAAGCGACATATCTTTTCTATTTAGGAGTCAACTGATTTATATTGATGGCGTGAATTAGCCGTTTTGTAGGACAATCATCTGGACGTGTCTTCGGACGGTTTTGAGATAATGCAGACATTTAACACCCAGCCAGCCAGCCTCTCCAAATTCACTCTACGCCTACGCTATTGACTCTCTCTCTCTCCTTACCTCTCCCCACCTAACGATCGTTGTCTCCTCCTCCTATTCCTATTACTACTACAACTACTACTACTACTACTACTACTACTGCAGCTGCTGCTGCTGCTGATGATACTACTACTACTACTACTACTACTACTACTACTACTACTACTACTACTACTATTGCTGCTGCTGGTACTGTTACTGCTGCTGCTGATGTTGCTGCTGTTACTACTACTACTACTACTACTACTACTACTTGGCTAGTGGCGCTTGTGGTAGTGTTGATAGTCGTGGAAACGCCTGTCCCCACAGTCGTCAGAGAGTGCGATAAAATGGAATCTGGGAAAACTAGTTTGCAAGCTGGTTGTTAAGTCGCTGATATGAAAAACAACAATTTCAGCAACAACCCCCGCCCAAAACCACCACCACCACCACTAGCAGCGTCACCACAACACCACCACCACCACCACCACC
>NC_068987.1:71735521-71736457 GCF_001194135.2 Octopus bimaculoides | reverse complement strand
CCACCACCACCACCAGCCCCACCACCACTAGCAGCGTCACCACACCACCACCACCACTAGCAGCGTCACCACACCACCAGCGTCAACACCAGCGTCACCACATCACAATCACCAGCAGCTTCACCACACCGCCACCAGCACAACAACAACCTTACGAACGCACGGAAAAATGGTGGCCGCAGGCGCCTGGCAGCTGCTATAGTTGGGGAATCTCCCTTTCTGGATCTATCTATCTATATATCTATCTATCTATCTATCTATCTAAACATACATACATAATACATATATGCATATGTGTGTGTGTGTGTCTCTGCGAGTGTGTGTGTGTGTGTGTGTGTATAGTTAACCATACTTTTGTGTTCTATATATATAAATGTGTGTATGCATCAAGTTATTTATGTACGTACGTACCTATCTACTTTTTATTTTACGTACAATTCTAAATGTAACAATATATACTCAGAACGAACATTAGAACACAATGACATCTGAGCATGAGAGAGATTCAACGATAGGGTGTGAAAGAGTAGAGAACGGATTGTAAACTATAAACCACACACACACATACACACGCACAAACACACGCACACAGACTCATATGCGCACGCACACACACACACACACACACACGGCATCTAGTTCAAAACGGGGGCACCAGTATTTTCTTAACGAAACACTTTGAAACTTGGGACACTGGTAGAATGTATCATATAAAACATCTTTTTCTCTTAGTCTTCTTAAGAAAAATTATATTGCAATTTATTTCATGTTAAAGTTGTCGTATTTCTGTAATTTCAACCAATGACTGACGTCCATTCAGCCAAATACATTAAATGCTGACTACGTAAACAAACGATTCTCAAACGATTCTGGCGGTGATAAAATTATTATTTCCTTGTCAAAAAATGGCTGAAGCATATTAGCAGTAGCTAATAA
>NC_068987.1:71731963-71735511 GCF_001194135.2 Octopus bimaculoides | reverse complement strand
CAGTATTTTCTTAACGAAACACTTTGAAACTTGGGACACTGGTAGAATGTATCATATAAAACATCTTTTTCTCTTAGTCTTCTTAAGAAAAATTATATTGCAATTTATTTCATGTTAAAGTTGTCGTATTTCTGTAATTTCAACCAATGACTGACGTCCATTCAGCCAAATACATTAAATGCTGACTACGTAAACAAACGATTCTCAAACGATTCTGGCGGTGATAAAATTATTATTTCCTTGTCAAAAAATGGCTGAAGCATATTAGCAGTAGCTAATAAACCTTTCTATTATAGGCACAAGGCCTGGTTTTTGAGGGAAGGAGCAAGTCAGTTAGGGTTAGGGTTAGGGAAAACGAACACACGTGTGTTGCCTCTCTGCAAAATGTCAGAAGTAATGGAGATTAAATACGCTTTACACCGCTTAAACTGCCAAAGGCGTAAGTATAAACAGCTGAATACTTGTCAGTGATTGGTTGAAATTATCGAAATTAGACAATTTTTTTACATGAAATTAATTCGAATACAAAAATTTTTTTCTGTTCTATAACACAAAATAGATAAGTATACGAAGTTTGAAAGTCTTTCGGTACCAAAAACATTACATAAAACATAAATGAAAACTGGTGCCCCCGTTTTGAACTAGCTCCCACACTAGCGCACACATTTTGCCATGGACACTCAACACCTTATAAGGTCTAAGGATCACCAACGTGATAAACAGATTTGTCTTGTGCATTTAAACGTGGTGGAGTCCATCTCTGTACTTGTATTGGCCTCAATTATTTCGTCCAGTGTGAAGGTGTGTGGCTTAGTAAGGCTTAGTAAGGCTTAGTA
Source organism: Octopus bimaculoides (assembly GCF_001194135.2). Classification (NCBI taxonomy): domain Eukaryota; kingdom Metazoa; phylum Mollusca; class Cephalopoda; order Octopoda; family Octopodidae; genus Octopus; species Octopus bimaculoides. Next base: position 71,734,675 of record NC_068987.1, on the reverse strand, counting down.
AGGCTTAGTAAGGTCGTAAGTTCAATTCCCGGCAATGCGTTGTATCCTTATACAAAACACTTTATTTCATGTTGCTCCAGTCCACTCAGCTGGCAAAAATGAGAAGTACCTGTATTTCAAAGAGCCAACCTTGTCACATTCTGTGTCACGCTGGGTCTCTCCGTGAGCTACATTAAGGATACACGTGTCTGTGGAGTGCTCGGCCACATGCACGTTAATTTTACGAGCAGGTTGTTCTGTTGATCGGATCAACTGAAACCTTATTTCGTCCAGTGTGTGTACGCGAGGAAGGGAAAGGGAGAGAGAGAGAGAGAGAGAGAGAGTAGAGGGAGAGAGAGAGGGGGGGAGAGGGAGAGAGAGAAGTAGAGAGGGAGAGAGAGAGAAGTAGAGAGGGAGAGAGAGGGAGAGAGAGATAGAAGGGCTAGAAACATCTATTCTAATATTCTTTTCTACTCTAGGCAAAAGGCCCGATATTCTATTCTAATATTGGCTTCAAAGTTTGGCACAAGGGCAGCAGTTTGGTGGGAGGTGGTAAGACGATTTCATGGACCCCCAGTGTCAGTGGTCAACTGGTTCTTATTTTATTGAACCCAAAAGAATGAAAAGCAAAAGTCGACCACAGCGGAATTTGAACTCAGAACGAAAAGATCGACGTAATGCCGCTAAGCTATTCAAATATTGGACTAATAATTGATTTATCAACCCCGAAAAAAAAATGAAAGGGTAATATGTCACCTTTGGATTTGGAATTATGGAGTACTCAAGCAACCAAATTTCGTTGATTAAACAAGAATTCTTTTACTTAATCAGTTACAATTCATATTTTTTTCTACTCCTTTAAATGACGTAAGTTTCAAAATATATTTCGTATGTGTATTTCGTGTGCAAGATTCTTGATGTGGATACGTGTGTTGAAAGAAATACAATTAAACCTTGGGAGAGGCATTATGCCGGTAATAAAGACATGCACTGGTTCAGTCCTTTATTAATTTATAAACAGTATATAGTCTTTTGTTAAATAATTTCATTGCACTCTTGCAATCTCTTCAGTAAAAAAAAAAAAATATATATAACAGAAAGGAAACTAAAACCAAGTCCAAAGTCTCTATCTGATCCGATATAAATGAAATTGTTACAAACACACATATGGACGCACATACTTACATATAAGCACGAACACATAAGTGCGTGCACACATACGAACTTGCACACACTCACATGCTCATACCGAACAGTTTCAAAACAACGCCAAATCATACATTCAAAATAAATGGAAGTGGAGAGACAAGTTACTGAAGAGATTGCAAGAGTGCAATGAAATGATTTAACAAAAAACTAAATACTGTTTATAAATTAATAAAGGACTGAACCAGTGCGTGTGTTTATTACCGGCATAATGCCTCTCCCAAGGTTTAATTGTATTTCAAAATATAATTTAAATAATAAAATTTACAGTGCTAATAACTTTACACAAAATTTAATCGTCACTTAATTTAAAAGTACTTTATAAAAAAGTTTGATCTTGAATATTATATAAAAGAAACTATTAATAACAATAGGAATATATCAACCTACGTGAGATCCACTGTGAAGGACAATGGAAAAACTTTGTGAGAGAAGCGATCGAGAATTGGTGAAACGCATAAGCGAAAGTGACGTCTTCGAACCGTTGTTCAATTATAGCTACTCATTATGCTCTGGACTCTTTCAGTAAAACTGGTCCTCTCAATCAGAAAGACACTACATCTACTGAAAGGAAAGACAGGAAAATCATCGCCTTTAAGACTTTCAACGATGTATGATACAAATAACAATTGCCCGTTGGTGTTAATCAATCAAAAATCTGATTCAGGCTTGTGAGACTCATTGCTCGTAAAAAAAGATAAAAACCGATGAATCCACAAATTTCGCCCATAAGCAAAAGAATTGGGCGTCGTCCGATGGGTGAGATATTTTGTGGTCGGATGCGTCAAAATTTAATTTGTTTGGTTCTGACAATCAACCGTCCGAGAATTCATCCAGGATGCATGAATCTGATTGTTATACATAAATGGCCGAAATCTCATGTTTCGGGTCTGCATGCATGGAAAAGGAAACTAGACCGTGTATCAGATAAAAAGTTTCATGTACAGTAAGGAATATTTGGAGATCTTGGCGAAGAATATGCTTCGGTCATGGATATTTTATTATGACAACGACACAAAACATATCACAGGAATAGTCAAGGAATTCTTCAAGAGCAAGAAATGCTGAGTACTGCGGTGGCTGACCGCGCTTTCGGGTTTATATCCAAAAGAAAACTTATGGCAACAGGTACACAAGTAGATTCAGCAAACTCTAGAAAACTGAACGACTAGCTTGCTTACATATCTAAAGACGTAACTGAAACCCAGATATTACGATAATCAAACATAGGTACCCGACCAAGAATTATTACCATAAGATTTTATCTATTTCTATCTTTAACGTACATATAACGTTTTATTGAGAAAAAAAAATGCATGCTTTAAATATTCTAAAAAGAAAATGGTGTTCACTGTATGCATTAATAAAACAATCAATGATTGCATTAGACTAAAATAAAATTTCCATGTTTAAATTTAAATCATTGAAGAGAAGTTGTCTTTCTATGCATACATACATACATACACACATACATACATACATATATATATATATATATACATATATATATATATATATATATATATA
>NC_068987.1:71728258-71729943 GCF_001194135.2 Octopus bimaculoides | reverse complement strand
ACATATATATATATATATATACACACATATATATGTATACAAGCTCATACAAACACACACGTATATACGAGAGGGGGTTGAAAAGTTCCCTGCATTAAGGGCTTGGTTGGAGGTCCAGCTTTCCGAGTTCTTTTACAGGGCGTAGAAAAGCTGAAGGACCGCTTCAATAAGTATGTGAATCTGAGAGGAAAGTACGTTTCATAGTCATAATTAACTTATCTTCCTGTATTTTCTTTTACCCAAAACCAGAAACTTTTCAGCACCCTATCGTATATATAAATGAAAGATGCATTAAAAACGACAAAACGTACACGTACGACGGACACAGAAGGACGCTAATTCTTCATAAGTGATCGACTAAAAGTATCAGTACTCAGTTTCGTGCCTTTAACGATAAGACTGAGAACTTCGTATGTCGGCGGCACCCGTAATATTTGTATAGAATTAGGGCTCGAGCAAACAAGACAATACAGAGTGGACATACGAAATTACACAAATGTTATTTGAAACGATAGGCGACGTCACAATAATTAAAAGCCTTTCGGCGAAATACGGGTGCAGTGGGTAACACCTAGAAGAAATCCTCAGTGGATATAAAAAGAGAAGTAGTAAGAGAGGAGAAAATGTTGATCGGCGGGTTCAGTGTCCGGTGGCGAAAAGGCAGAGATGGGAAAATTAGTCACGGGTCTCGTGTGGGCAGTAGATAGAAGGGAAGGAGGATGAGAGAGAGGGAGGCAGAGAGAGAGAGGGAGGGAGGGAGAGAGAGAGAGGGAGGGAGAGAGAAAGAGTGAAAGAGAGAGAGTGAGAGGGAGTGAATAGGGGAAGGAAGAGAGAAAGTCTACAATTAAGTTTGAGAAGATGAGAGAGAGAGAAAAAAAGAGAGAGAGAGAGGAAGTAGGGATGCTAGAAAAGGAATATTAGGACGAGAGAAAGAAAGAATAAAGAGTTGCAACATCTTCTTCTCTCCCACCATTTCTCTCCTTTTATATCCATTGAGGATTTCTTCTAGGCGTTACTCATCATTTTCGTGTTTGGCCGAAAGGCGTTATTTATTCTATCTTCATCTATCGTTCCAAATTACATTTGTTTACTTTCGTACGTCCACCCTGAATTGTTTTGTTTTCTCGATCCCTAATTCTACGCAAATCTTGTGGGTACCCCCCGATATACGAAGTTCTCAGTCTTATCGTTAAAGACACGAAACCGAGTGTATTAGTATTTTTGGTCGATAACTGATGAAAAATTAGCGTGTCCTTCTGTGTCTGTCCTACGTTTTGTAGTATTGAATGCAGTTTTCATCTATTGAGTAACTGAACGCCTCGCATCCCGACTTTTGTTAACAGTAAGATTACATATAAATATATATATGTACGTATTTTTTTTTTTAAAGTTTCAGCTTAGAGCTGCGGCCATGCTGATGCACCACCATGTTGCTACACTCTTATTACAGGGAGCCTCTTACAATATGTGGCACTTGGTGAAGAATGGAGTTTGATTTAGCAACCCTCATTTGCACCTCCTGCCGCGAGGTAGGTTCATCTGGGACTCTCGATAGGAAGAGGTCCAGCTTTGATTTAAAAACTCCTACATCTACTTTGTGCAGATTCTTCAGGCTCTTTGGGAGAATATTAAAAAGCTGTGGGCCCCTGAATCCCAAGCTGTTGCAGTAACTGATCCTGAAGCGC
>NC_068987.1:71725815-71726183 GCF_001194135.2 Octopus bimaculoides | reverse complement strand
TATATATATATATATATATATATATATATATATCAATGTTTATATATCAATGTTTATATATCAATGTTTATATATATATATATATATATCAATGTTGTATTCAGCACAATCTTGATGCCATCACCCAATGCTGCGCACACCCACTCCCAGAGGACAAATTGACCTCAGTGCTGGAAGTGAGCGAATCACACATCAATTTCACAGAATCAATTGCACGCGTGCGCGGGCAGTGTGTGTGTGTGTGTGTGTGTGTGTGCATGCGCATGTGTGTGCGTACGTGTGTATTTACGCATACATATATAAACATATACATACGTGCTTGAAAACATCTATCTCTCTCTCTCTCTCTCTCTCTCTCTCTCTCTCTC
>NC_068987.1:71716651-71725186 GCF_001194135.2 Octopus bimaculoides | reverse complement strand
TACAACCAAAACACAAAACAATTTCTCAAATGTCATTATTTCTAAAAATAAATTTGGCATCATTTCTAAGAACAGCCAAACACCTACTGGGGTTTAAAAATCTTATCCCTACAACCCAAACACAAAACAATTTCTCAAATATCATCATTTCTAAAAATAGATTTGACATCAATTCTAAAAATAGCCAAACACATACTGCTGCTGTCCAAAGGAATTGGTATAAAAGACAGAAAACCAACCAACCTATTACAGTCTGTTAAAGTCTGTCATACCGGCCATGATGAAATACCACAAGGTATAGAAAATACGTATTCACCTTTATATATTTGATCCTTTATATTGAACACTCAATATTTCAGGAGGCAAAAAAGATGAACATGGACAAAAGAATAGTAAGAATAATTGGAACTACAATAGCGGCAGCAGCAACAGTGGTAGTAGTGGAAGCGACAGCAGCCGTGGCTGTGACAACAGCATAAATAATGACGGCGGCGCGAAGAATAGCAGCACAAGCAAAGACAGTAGTAGCAGTAACGTTAGCGTTGACAACAATTTAAGCGGTAGCGACAAAAGCAATGAGAGTAATGGAAACGGAGTGGTGGGAAGTAGCGGTAGTAGCAACAGCGGAGGAGGCTACATCTCTACCAAAACTACCACCACCACCACCACCACCATTAATAAGACTTCTTTCGCCAGCGCCGCCACCGCCTCAAAAGGACTATGTGCATTCTGTCTAGAGGATAAAGCCTCCAAATTAGCGAACGCGGCTAAGTTTCGACTAATAGACGAAAGGAGAGTAGAACTAAAACCTCCACCAGAAATTTTTGCGAACACAGCAAATAAAATAGTAACGTAAATCAAAACGGTTAGAAACGGCAACGAACGCTGAAATAGAAAGAGCCATTCAGAATACATAGCAGGACATCGGTCATATATCGAGGGCAAAACAGTTCGGCAGGGTGGAAGTTTTATTTAAAACTGAGGCCCTGGCTATACAACACTCGGTGGCAGCCTGCTGCAGCCAGGAATTCGTGCTCTTCCCGACGTATATGGGAAAAAGGGCGGTTAAGATTACCATACAGAGGGTGCTACCAGCCCTAGATCTGTGGTGGGTACTTGCGTCCGTGGTATCAATGAAAATGAAAATGATAATTTCCTGGAGGTGAAGAGATCAAGGAGGGAAAATTGGACAGGAATCATAGTGGAAGTGCTATTCCATGTCAAGCCGTCCGAGATGCCATGTCTGCAGTATGAAAAATCCTTTACGGGCGTTCTGCCCACAAAACAAAAACAAAAAGAGGAGAGAGGAGGGCCCCATCGCCGATGTCACAGCCATTGCCAGAACAACAACAACAACATCTATAAGAAAATAAAAAAAAAAAGATTGATGCACATTAGCATCTCAAGGCAGAGCCATTGCGACAGCTCCATCTGAGGCGGAAGGACAGACAGCAACAGAAAAAGGACCAGTGTCAGAAACAACAACATCATCATCATCATCATCATCAGCAGCAGCAGCAGCAGCAGCAGCAGCAGCAGTATTAGTAGCTATAACAGCAGCCCCAAGAGATCCACCACCACCGTTACCATCAACATGGACAAGTACTTCAGCAAAGAGGACCACTCAGAGTTTTCCCCAACCCAGCTCTCCATCTCTTGCTCTCTCAAACACACGCTCAAACATAGACACCCACACACACACAAGCACACACCCACCCGTATTGGGGACGGATTACCCAGATTCCGATTCCTACACATCCTGAAGTGAGTATGAAGAGGAATAGAAAAAGCCAAAACAATCAAAGAGAAAACGCAAGAGAAAAACATCCGCATTCACACCAACACAAGCATCGGACAACACAAAAAATACTATCACACAGACAACTACAGTTCCAGTTCAACAACCGTTTACACAACAAAAGCTTACAAAAGTATATCAGTCGAAACGTTTACACAACGTTTCGGATGATATACTCTCCAGCCTTCATCAGGTGTCTTCAGGAAATTTCGAACCTGGGTTCTCATTCTTAAGGTATTTTTCGATTTTATTATTATTATTATTATTATTATTATTCAGGTCACTGCCTGGAATCGAAATCGGAATCTTGGGGTTAGTAGCCTGCGCTCTTAATCACTACGCCATATGCCCATGAGGACAAATATCCGTCAAATGTAAATAATGTAAATAATGTAAATAATGTGCACTCATTTTCTTTCTCACATCTTTTTCTGACCGGCAGGGGATTAATTAGGGTGGGCTGTGTAAATGTTCGTGACCTGGGGACGCCCTGGAAGCAGGGGCGCCTGCTCAACGATCTCAGGTCACTATTTATGGATGTGACAGCCGTCAGCGAAGCCAGGATTTCCGACACACACGATGGCCCCCATCTTCTACAGTTTTGAGATCTACGCATCTCTTATTCGGCCTGGAATGGGAGATGGGGTGGCAGTGCTATTTAGGAAAGGCTTGGATCTCGAGGTACGGACGATTTCCTGGACCCAAACGATAAGTTGATGGTCCTGGATATGAGTAACAGCGAAGGTGGTGCATTCAAACTAGTCGCTGTGTACACCCCAACTGGAGTGGGGCAGCCAGATTTCTTCAGAGGAGGTTTTCCTTGGGACATCTCGCTTTTTAGTTCTAGTGGGCGAGTGGAACGCCATTTTGGATGCACGCCTGGATACGGTAGGGCTAGCCGATAGGAGAGCAGGGTGCAAAAACCTCACAAACCTACTGAGTCATTTCCAACTGGCTGACAGGTACCGACTGGATTTCCCGAATGCGCCAGTGTGGACTTGGGCAAACAGCACCGGATCTTCCAGATCGCAGGTACGATATTCTGTAGGCCAGCAGACAGAAGTAGCATAAGTTGCCCACAGTTCAAAGTCGTCGGGTACACAGACTACAAGTTTGTGATCTGCACGGTCGACCTAGATAAGATCTATAGGTAGAGCCCCGGGTACCGGTAGCTGAACGCGTCTTTCCAAGTGCGTCAAGCATTCAGAAACCGGGTTAGCAAAGTCCATCAGAGGTTGGAGGGTGTTATCGTCAACAGCTGTTAGTGGATAGCCCTGAAAAGAACTATTAGAGTAAAGAGAGTAGGATTTAGTAAGGAAATAGCCTTAGAGGAATCTAGGATAGATAGATAGATAGAGAGAGATAGAGAGCTAGTTAGGAAGCTAGAGGAGGCGCTTAGGAGTGACATTGCGACGGACGTGATGGCGGCGAGATAGGCTCTTGATCAATTCCTCATTACCAAGCACGAAGGTTCCGTTGTCAGAGCTAGGGCGCGTGCTCTAAGACATGAAGGAACGAAATCCGTTCGAAGGGCCCGGGTGGCAGAGGTGCAACGTAGTAACAAAGCCAGAATTCGTTCTTTGACGCGTCGGGACGGGCGTAGGCTACACAAATTCAAACAAATGTGTACAGAATTTCAGCGGCACTGTTTGGGTGCGTGGTGAGACGGGGATAGAGGTGAATTTCCCCTCCTACCTCGACGGCATGCTGCACCTTTCATCCAGGGATGCGGAGTTCTGCGAAATGCCAAAAGCAGCAGAAGACATACGGGACGCGATGATGAGTCTCTGGGGATGGATAGCCTACCCTTCGAGCTTTATCTTCATATGCCAGACTTGCTCGGTTATCTTTTGGAGGATGTCTATCATAATTAGCAGCAGAACGGGAAAATTCCCAGTACTGTGAGCCGTGGCGTAGTGGGCTGCTGAGAAATTACCCGGATAAGTGGGAGCAATTGGATAATTTTAGGCCCATAACTCTACTGAATGCAGATTATAAGATTTTGGTCAAAGTGTTAACCAACAGGTTGGCGCTTGTCGTCGATAAGCTGGCCGGTGACTCGCAGACATGCGCTATCCCGAACAGATTTATCCACGACAGCCTCCACCTCACGCGCTGCACCATAGAGAGGTTAGGAAGGAACATGGCTTGGGTGGAGCTCTGATCAATTTGGATCAACCAAATATATCAATATTTGGAGGCTGTCCTCTCGGAGGCCGGTCTCGGTCCCGATTTCAGAGGCTGGATCGCTGCAATGTACAGCGACATATGTTCAGTGTTCAAAGTAAACGGATCTAGAATACGGAAGGTTCGTGTCGGCTTATGCGGACAGCTTGGGGGAGGGGAAGCGAAATATTTTCATATAATAAAACACAGACACTTAAATTGATAGGGTTTTTCCGAGGATGTGGGCAGTACCTGTCAGCACAATATTTTAGATTTCTCTGAGACAAGGTCGTCTAGATGTTTCCAAGTTTTACCTAGCGACGCCACGAAGAGCAAGTTCGAAGTTTTATTATGGGTGTTATTTGTCAGTAGTAATGATATTTCAGAGAACGAGACTAAATTTGTGATATTTTATAATTCTGGTGCTTCTGGGCTTCCTGATACTTGATCATATTTAAGAGTTCCGATGATCACAGTTCAAGTTGTCGACACCTTTATTTCAAGGTTCTTGTATTTACTTCATTTTTTTAAACCATTTCCACTGAGGCATTACAGTCTTCTAGGATTGATTTAAAGCAACCATGTTTTGTTGATTTTTTACTACAATATCTGGCCTGCTGACCTGAATAGCTCAATAATTTAGAATACTAAAATCGCAAAGAAAAGTGATGTCTTTATTGTCTACCACCTTGATCGGCCTATTTTCCCACCAGTCGTTCTCAGATTGGAGTCGAAACTGATGGCATATGGTCCAGTGCAAATACTGACCAATCTATCACAGTGATTAACATACTCAATTGAGGCTAACATAGTCCAACCAGAGATGAGCCTAGTTAGCAGTTGTTGTTGTTGGTGGTGGTTGTGGTGGTGGTGGTTGTGGTGGTGACGTAGATGACAAGGGTATGGTTGTGATGATGATGATGATGGTGATGACTAATGATTTAGCGATGAGGGTAGTTAGGGATGGTGATACGGATGATAATAACTGTGGTGGTGGTGGTGGTGGTGTTGATAATGACAATTTGTGTTGGTGATGATTCTGACGATGATGAAGAGGATAAGCGACAATGATAATGATGATGATGTTGATGATGATGATGATGATGATGATGATGGTGATGATGATGGTTATAATGATAATGATGATGAAGATGATGATGCTGATGGTAATGATAAGTGTGATGATGACGACCATGAAGATGATGATGATGATTAGGTGCAACTTAATGACTACATCAAATTCATGATAATTTTGTCAAAATAATTATATTGTAATTAGTACTGTACTGACTTGTTCGGCGTCACTAATATTGACTCCGGCGTCGTCGCTTTTGTTGTTGTTGTCATATCATCGTCGTCGTTGATGTCGTCGACGTCGACGTTGTCATTGTCACCATCCCCACCGTCGTCATCATCCTTTTCTTTCGCCTTCTTCTTCATCGTCGTCGTTATCCTCATCGTCATCATCAGCATCATCCACCACCACCACCACCCCTCCTCCTCCTCCCCACTTTTTCTTCTTCTTTTTCTTCTTCTTTTTCTTCTTCTTTTTCTTCTTCTTTTTCTTCTTCTTCTTCTCCTCCTCCTCCTCCTCCTCCTCTCCTCCCCCTCCTCTTCTTATTTTTCTCCAGTTAAAAAAAGATGACATTGATGATAATTAGTCTTAGATATTTTTTGTTTCTTTTTTTAACTGAGACTGATTAGGAGAATCATTAGAGCATCGGATAAAATGGTTTGCTGCATTCGTTCCAGCTCTTTACGTTCTGAGTTCAAATCCCACCTATTTCCAGCTTTCTATTTCGTCCTGCTGTGGTCAAAAAAAAAAAAAAAACTACTAATCAAATACTGGCTTTGATTCTTCTCTCTCAGAATCTACTGTACTGTGATAGTCGGTTCTGAATGTGGGTATACTCCCACTATTACCTGCTTCCTAGTAACCCCTTATCCAACGCGATACATAGGCCGTCTTAAGAAACCTGACATGGTGGCCGTGACTTTCTGACACGCTGTACTACATGGAACGGCTTAAAAATTGCTTCATTTCATTGCTTCTGTTCATCTAGAGCTAGAACAATATTTTATCTATGGACCCATTTGATTACTATTTTATTCTGGTGATCCCTGTACCCATTCGATGTTTAAGAACTAGTTTTATAGAAATTTCTTTCAAAATACTTATTTTGTTTTCTACGCATGAACTTGTGTAGCCTGAACCATGTGAAATGTTAGAGAAATAAACCAAGCTGTTTCTTGCGACACATACAAATATATGTCTAAGACAAAGTTTTTTCGGGGTCTTTAAAATATTATTCTGTTGTGTGGACCTCCCAAAACCTTATATGGACCCTCAGGGGCCATATGGACCCCCACTTGAGAACCCCTTATCTAGACAAATGGTTCTCGACCATTTTTTCCTTATGGGTCCCTTTCATTCCAATTGTAAAAGTTGTTGTTGGCACTCCGTCGCTCACGACATCGAGAGTTCCAGTTGATCCGATCAACTGAACAACCTGCTCATGAAATTAACGTGCAAGTGGCTGAGCACTCCACAGACACGTGTACCCTTAACGTAGTTCTCGGAGATATTCAGCGTGACACAGTGTGACAAGGCTGACCCTTTGAATTACAGGCACAACAGAAACAAGAAGTAAGAGTGAGAGAAAGTTGTGGTGGAAGAGTACAGCAGGGTTCGCCACCATCCCCTGCCGGAGCCTCGTAGAGCTTTAGGCGTTTTCACTCAATAAACTCTCACAACGCCCGGTCTGGGAATCGAAACCGCGATCCTATGACCACGATTTCACTGACCTAACCACTGGGCCATTGCGCCTCCGCTATTGTAAAAGTATAAACAATTTATTGCAAATAAATTTTAACCACAAAATCTCGTGTGAACCCCCAAGGGCCATATAGATCCAAGTTGAGAACCACTAACCTAAAGCGTAATAAATTTTATGAGGAAGCATGAACATAACAACTTAACATTCTTTCCCTCGCCGTAATTATGTGGTCAAAAATTAGCCAGTAAATTTTCCTGTAATATAGCCTGTAGCTTTCATCCTGTAGTCTGACCTGTAACTTAGCATACGAATATATGAGGGCTCGTGATCTAGTGGTTGGGATGTTGCACTCACGATCGCAAGATCGTAGTTTCGATCCCCGGACTGGGCGGTGCCTTGGTGTTCTTGAGCAAAGCATCTCATCTGATGTTGCTCTGTGACCACTTCGACACCTGACGTGTGGCACATCGTACACCTGTACAGGCAATGTCGATTTTATGGAAGGCGTCAGTTGTTATGTATACAAACATTTGATCATTATAAAGAAATCATCTGTGCAAGAAATTGCAGAGCCCTCATCCGTCGTCTACGACAGGGAAGACGGTCCTTCCCCACCCCATACACATATTTGATTTGGAAATATATATTTCTATATATAATCAGTGATACATCAGTTATAACTGTTTAGCCTATAACATTTTTAGACCTAATTCCAGGCTTTACATTACTTGGCCTGATTGTGTTAAAACTATATCCTATAAGTCGCAGGCGTAGCTGTGTGGTAAGAAGCTTGCTTCCCAACCACATAGTTCTGGGTTCAGTCCCACTGCGCGGCACCTTGGGCAAGTCTTCTACTATAACCTCGGACTGACCAATGGCTTGTGAGTGAATTTGGTAGAGGGATACTGAAAGAAACCCGTCGTATATACACACACACGCCCCCCCCCCACATAAACACGCACACATGTATATTTGGGTGTGTGCTATATTTGTCCCCCCACCATCGTTGGACAACCGTAAGTACTAAGCTTACATAGAATAAGTCCCGAGGTCGGTTTCTTCGAATAAAGGCGGTGCTTCAGTATGGCCGCAGTCAAATGACTGAAACAATTAGAAGAATGAAAGAATAAAAGAATACAGCATGTTTGCCCATGGTTAAATCTAGGAACTTGCTTAACCGTTGGCTTCAATTTGACTTATAGCGAAGCTTATAGATTGGATGTTATTTCAACAATTAGATTGTTTTTAGTAAAGATAAAAAAAAAAAGCAGCCACGATTAGAAATATATACCATAAAATATGTTTTAAATGTATTTTTAAGCTGAATCTCAGATTTTTTAATCATATATATTATAGATATTGAACAATTACTAATTTAGTATATACTTTTGTATCTGTATAATTTAACTTAAATGTTGTTAGGTTAGCATGATTATTGTATATATAAAATGTTAAATTAATTATAGCTTTTAGTCTATGAAATTAAAGGATAAAAGTGGACTGATATTGACTTAAGTAACTATACCTTACATATGATAGCTGTATTATTTTTTGATAAACCATTATGGAAATTGATTTAAGGATTAACTTATAGAAAACTCATAATTTAGATATAAATTATGAAAAGAGTGTAGGCTAAAATGTATGGCTTGTATATATATATATATATATATATTCCGTTTACATATTTGTTTTGCAAGATTTTTTATGTGAAATCGTGTGTTGAAACAGATGTTGTTGTACTTGGGGATGGTCATATTGCCAGTTTAGCCAATAAAAACACACGCACTGTAT
>NC_068987.1:71711014-71715481 GCF_001194135.2 Octopus bimaculoides | reverse complement strand
TATATATATATATATATATATATATATATATATATATATATGTGTGTGTGTGTGTGTGTGTGTGTGTGTGCATGTGTATTCAAGTCATTGTTATCCAATGCAGCTGATCAGACTGGAGCAACGTGAAGCGAAGGGTTTGTTCAAGAACGAAACGTACCACTGGTCAGTAAATCGAAACAACACTTATGCGATCATAAATGAATGCAACATCCTAACCACTAGGCCATGCGCCTTTTCAGATCCATCCATCCATCCATCCATAGTTGATTAACAATTTGTGTAATTATATATATTATGACGTTTTATCCCAGATATCAACCTAATTCAGCCTCTAGATCAGCACATAATTAAACTTACAGTTTTGGGTATAGCTGTATATATTTAGCCCGCGGATTAAATGATACGTTTAGCGTATAGTACTTCATATAATTGTTACCTATACTTCTGTAGCTAATTTACTGGCTACATTTTTCAATTTATCTTATTAAAGTGCTAACGATAAATTCCTGTGGTGTAAAAAATTCAGCAAGGCTGTAGAATTGGGATAGTAAAACTGTGCGTGCGAGAGAGAGAGAGAGAGAAAGAGAGAGAGGGGGGGGAGTGAGAAAGGAAGAGATTGTTAGAAATCAAGAGATAGATAGATATACAGAGAGATTCAAATAAACGCTACTGGTATGTGCATATCTACACTCATCACGTAGGTACGAACGTTGTTGGTGCACACAGACACACAATCAGACAGTTGCCTGTGTGTGTGTGTATGTATGTGTAAGAAGGAATGGATGTATGTGTGCGCGCACGCCATTGGGGTTTGTATTGTGTGTGTATGTGTGCACGTGACATCAGTGTTTGTCTGACTTTATCTTTTTATTTTACCCGATGGTTTAAGGATGCATCTCAGAAGAAGTCATTGTTTTGAACACTGAAAATCTATCTGTTCTATTACCTATTTATTAATAGACATGTTCCTAACTTCCTTCGTAAAGTATATGTTACGGTATATGTTGGATACGGATTCTCTTCGCCAAAAAAAAAAAAGAAAAAGGCATCGGAGGAGCAATGCATACCCTGCACGCACACAAGGATAAAGTAACATTTATTTTAATGAATATATTCTTAGACGAATTTATATTTCAACAAAATGACACCAAGAGTTATTTTCCCTGATTATCGTTTATGTATATTTAGCAAAGAAAAAAAATTAAGCATTTTGATTCACCCGCCTGCCAGTTTTGAAGATAAACCAAAAGTTAATGAGTTCGAACCACTCATCCAATGAGCATTTCTGCCAAATTTGGTGAACATCCGTTTAGCCGTTTTCCAGTAATTTTGCAAACATACAGACAAAGAAACAAAGACGAGCGACTACAATAACCCTGTTTCGCTAACGCGCGCAGGGTTAACCGTTTGCTTAAATTTCTTCGTTAAATGTGCATAACAATATATCAGGAATACGGGTGTTTTAAATTATTCTGTTATCGGAACGGTCTTTCGTGCGTTGCTGTGGACTGATATCATAGCGAAGGACAGCGAGAATTGAGTCGAAAGAGGCAGAGAAGATACAGAAAAAAATTAGGGAAGGGAGGGCTAATAGAAGAAATAAGAATTAGGAAAAAAGAGAGGAGAATCAGGAAGGATAAGAAGCATTAACTGAGGAAGATAGGAATGAAATTTATGCAAAATTGGAAACAGAAGTTGTCGTATGACGAACAACGAATCTGAAGCTTTTCAGGAAATAATGAGAATTGTTAACCAAGAAAGAAAACACTAAATGAACGATGATGCTACGCTAGAATATTTTGCATAAGCCAAAATGAAAGTACACATAAGTCATAGGAAATGAAATTCGTCTGTCTTGGGCAACAGAATTCCCCATATCACATGATTTCGTCTTATTGGACCTCATCAGTGGGAAGCACCGGTTGACCGCATGCCAGTCAAATTTCATTGCTATGATATACAGAATTCCCAAACCTTTTCAGGCTAAGATGTCACAAATATCCAGCAGGCTTATCAAAAATTAGTTATCAGTGATGGAAGCAGTATAAATATCAAAAATGCATGTGATATGGAAATTCCAGCGCCTGTGACAGACAAATTTCGTCTGCTACGATCTATGTGTGTGCTTTTATGCACACCAAGCTCCTTCAGGAGAGGATTTCTCAAGGCTAATAATGCAGTATTCGGTGTTCTAATAAGGCATCCATGTTTAGTTGGAAATAATGATTATCTTTTGGTATTAATACTGCTTCCGTCGCTAATAATTAATTTTCAGTAAATCTGCTGGCTATTTGTGATGTCAGCATCTGAAAATATGCTGCAATTCTATATTTATATCGTATCAGCAAGGTTTAACTGTCATGCAGTCACCCGGTGCTTGCCACTGATGAGTTCCAACAGAACGAAATTACTTGATATTGGAATTCCGGCACCCATTACAGACGAAAATCGTCTGCTATGATCTATAGCTATGCTTTAATAGACCAAGCACCTATATCAAAAGATCTCCTAAAGGATCATAACGCAGTGTTCGGTGTTCTAAGAAGACATCCATGTTAAGTTGGATATAAAAATCCCCTTAAAGTTTAGCATTTAGATTCTAATTTATGCGTTTGTGTATATAACTCAGCCAATGAAGCTGCCTTTAGTTTACCTATAGAATTTAATCTATAATTTTGTCTATAGAATTTCAATCTCCTATTACTCATAGACTGGAATCACCTAATATCAATTAAATATAGAATCATCAATTCAAATATCTGTAGAATAAAATATATAATATATATACCATAAAAATGGATATTATTTTCTAGCATTGACATTAATCTTTATTTTTAAAATTATCTATGAATTATAGACTTTTAGCCAGTAGTTAAACGTAATTTTGTGTATTGATCTGTTAATCAATGAATTTATAGCTTTGCTTAAATTTTGTTAGCTTATTGCTTATTGATTTTATCCTATTGATGAATAGCTTTTTTCTTTTTACATTACTTTTGATAAAAAAATCTCAATAATTTTTTGTATCTATTTATAAATGGTTTATAAATTCTTAAGCCTAGCAAAACCTAAACAACCTATAGATAAGCCTATAATTTAACCTAAGAGTATTTATTATAATGTATATATTTATCAAATTATAATTTTTAACCACTAGTATAGCATATAATTTAACCTATAGCTTTAAGCTTATTGTTTGGTGTATTGCTTAGCTTATATATTTTAACCTATAAATTCGTCTTATAATCAGCCTATAAATTGGCCTATACTATGACATATATTTTGGCCTATAGTCTAACATATACAATTAGATTTTAGACTTAACCAATATTTTGATCTATAGATGGCAAAAACTTGATCTATAACTCAACTTGTAGCTATTAACATATACTTTGTATTATAGTTAAGAATTATAAATTCAGCTTTAACTACAGGCTTTTAGTTTGGTTTATAATTTATCATATGAATCTGATGTTTCCCTTAAATTGATCTAGTTTATAGAAAACTAGCAGTATAACCCGACGTTGTCCGGGTGTGACTTATTACGCCACCTACGATAAGTCTTGCTAGGTGAAAATCAACTAAAAAAGAAAGCCTTACAATGAAAAAACCCATATGATGTAAATATGTTCATAATTCAAAAGACGAAATTAATAGGGGAAGTCTGAAGGCTGTTTTGTGTAACATTATTAAGTGTACGTAAATTTCATCCGTCTAATTGGCTATAGAAATGCTTGTGCAAAACAACTTTTTGCGCTGCCTTGATTACACGTAGCAGGGTAATTCCTTTTCGCAGGAGGTAGGACGGCAATTTCTGATGACGCAATTGCTGACGATCTGTTGCTACACAGTTCTGCCAGAATTCTATCAGATTGGGCAGTAGATGATGATGCACCGTTTTGCATTATGTTCAAAGTAACTTCTTGAATGTGGTGAATTGCTGCAGTCTGTTGCTGTCTTTTTAAACGGAGGCATAATCTATGTACATATTAAACAGAACAACACCCGCACGATTACGTAACCCTAACCCTAAACCCGTAACCGTAAGACTAACCCTCATCGTAACCCTAAAACCGTAACCCTGACCCCGAAACCGTAACCCTAACACCCTAGTGAAAATCGTGCGGGTGTTAATTTGAATAATAATAATAATGACCTCTGCAGATGAAACTCCCAACCAACAACTAAGTCTTAAGTGCATATATATATGGGCAACACACACACACACACATACACACTAAATAAAAAAATGTTAGTAAGTACAGAACTTCAGCATTATATATTAAGATGGGCAACACACACACACACTAAAAAAAAATGACAGATATTTGTATGTATGTGTGTATTAATGTGTATTCTGTGTCTATATATGGTAGTAAGTAAATGCGTTTCAAGAAAGATATTAAAAAAATTCAGTTTGTAAGGAATAAATGTTTGACTGTCGATCGTATTTGGAAGAGAATGACA
>NC_068987.1:71707682-71710288 GCF_001194135.2 Octopus bimaculoides | reverse complement strand
AAAGAAAGTAGCAATTGAAACGATGTGTAAGAGGAATAGAAATAGTTAATTTTAGAGGGGCAAAGTAATTTTGTATGTACTTTTAGTATCTGTCATTACAGTATCGAAATGTGATTTGATATTGAAATAGTTTTCTCTTTCTCCTTCCTTTATTTTTGTATTTGTTGTTTGATTTTTCGTAAAGGTTCATCAGAGGAAGTAGGAGTTGAAAGGATTTGTATTAGAAAAAGGAAATTAGATTTTATTAGGGAGAAAATGTTTACTCAGGAAATTTTTGGAGTGAAAAAATGACGCAGTGACCTAACTTATTGTATTTAGAATATTAATTGCGATTGTTTAATCGAAGAAATTTTGAATTGTGTAAATGTATGAATTTTAAACATACACACACACAGAGTAGATTTGCCTTTTATAGTATAGATATGTGTGCGTGTGTTCATTTCCTTGTATGTATGCGTGCATATAATTGGTATAGCTAACGTTGTGTACTTTTACAGAGGACATTACCGCTCTTGTGGTAAGAAAAAGAGAAATCTCTCCTAATCCATATTGGAAAAAGCTATCCATTTTAGTAAAATCAACTACATACTAAGCTGCAAAAAAGTTTGCAGATTCTACATATTGCTAGATCAGTTAAAGGGTCCATATGGCGTCTGAAGGTCCATATAAGATTTTTGGGAGACCATGCAAGAAAATAGTAAATTAGGAATCCACAATAGTATTCCCCCTGAAAAAATTTTGCTTTACATGAATGTATTGGTATGTTTTGCAAGAAACAACTAGGTATCTTTCTTTAACATCTTACATAGTTCACCCGACACAAGTTAATATGTGAAAAACGAAATAGGAATTTCGAAAGAAATTTCCATAAAGCTACTTTGTAAATATCGAATGGTTATGGGAGTCCACCAGAATAAAATAGTAATTAAAAGAGTCTATCGGTAATAAATGGTTGGGAACCTCTTAGTTAAACAATTCGGCTTTGAAATTGAACGCAAGCTAGTGCCAACGGTCAAATTGTTGTTGTTGGCACTTACGACATCGAGGGTTCCAGTTGATCTGATCAACGGAACAGCCTACTCGTGAAATTAACGTGCAAGTGGCTGAGCACTCCACAGACACGTGTACCCTTAATGTAGTTCTTGGGGATACTCAGCGTGACACAGTGTGACAAGGCTGACCCTTTGAATTACAGGCACAACAGAAACAGGAAGTAAGAGTGAGAGAAAGTTGTGGTGAAAGAGTACAGCAGGGTTCGCCACCATCCCCTGCCGGAGCCTCGTAGAGCTTTAGGTGTTTTCACTCAATAAACACTCACAACGCCCGGTCTGGGAATCGAAACCGCGATCCTATGACCGCGAGTCCGCTGCTCTAACCACTGGGCCATTGCGCCTCCACGCCAACGGTCAAATAACAGGCAGTTAAACGCTTTATTCTTATCTATCTAGTACCTTTGGTTGATGCTAAGGGTGTTATTGAAATGATACCAAGTTGTGATAGAAATTAACTGTCAATGACCACTACTGTTTGGCTTGACTTTCTCTCCGGTTTCTTATGTCCACTCGAAGTGCTTCGTTTGCTATTAAAAATATCAGATAAAATGGAAAAGTATGCTAGGAAGTTCATAGAAGAATGTCTTAGTTTCCCGTCATTCACTAGAGGAATATGTCTTTAACATCATTGCTAGAGGTGTTTGAAAGGATGAAAGCCCACAAACAAATAATGCTATCAGGTTGGCAGGAACCATGGTTTGTGCTGCTTTGCGAATATTGTTCACAATGGATAGGATTATGAGAAAAGTTGTTGAGGTGAGAAAGACCATCCTGGAATGGAACGAATCGATACGTAAGTTGCTGGGAACACCGATGGATACCCCACGAATAATAAAAAAAAAGGTGGACGAGGTATTTTAATCAAAGAAATTTGTCATATTGAAGAGAAGAATCATGTGACCAAAGCAATTGGTTTTGGAATCCAATATGCATGGGTATCATGGAAGAACTTCATGGAAGATAACTATGAAACTTAAATCGTTTCAAACTGTTATTAAATAATATAACTCCTACAAACTGTGTTGAGTGCCACTTTCTTTCTTTTGTCCATTCACTCGTACACACACACACACACACACACACACACACACACACACACACACACACATGCATGCATGTATGTATATATTCTATTATTCTTTTACTAGTTTCAGCCGTGCGGCTGCGGTCATGCTGGAGCATCACCGTGGTCTTATTGATTTCCTCAGTCTGCGGTGTTACACATAACCACTCGTGTATGTGCCTTTGTCCTAGCTGTTGGCCCATTTGGTGTATAAGGAAGTTTGATTCCGCTGCTCTCGTCTGCATCTCATGTCAGGCTGTTGGTTCATCCGGTATTGTGGAGAGGAAGATGTCTAGTTCCTTTTTGAAGATATCTACTTCCATCTTATTCAGATTTCTTAATTTTTGTGGTAGGGTGTGTATGTATGTATGTATGTATGTATGTATGTATGTATGTATGTATGTATCTATCTATCTATCTATCTATCTATCTATCTATCTATCTATCTATCTATCTATCTATCTATATCTATCTATATCTATATATATATA
>NC_068987.1:71698999-71704917 GCF_001194135.2 Octopus bimaculoides | reverse complement strand
ATATATATATATATATATATATATATACATACATACATTTCAATGGTAGTACAAAGCTAATGATAATTTGACTCCAAAAAGAGTCGAAACGTACGGATAGTTGTTGCCCCTTTTTATTATTTGAAGACTTATTGTACATAGGAATTATTTACAATAGTCGTAACACACAATGTTGAATAGAAAAATAGAAACCTATAGATACGTTCTATAGGACAGTACAACATGTACACGCAACATTTCATATAAACATATGTACATATTGTGTATGTTTGAAGTGTGTGTTGCCTTCGTGATAGTTAGGCATTCACCAATCACGACATGTAATCTCTACACAGAAACAAATTCAAAATCTGCATGTGAGTGAAAGAGTGGTGGAATCTGGTTTGAAAGCAAACCAAATTTATCGTGGTTGTACTCAGAAGTCATGGGAAGCAGGAGGCTAAATTGTATGCTAGAATTGCAAGTGCTGGCACAGTAGTGTGCAAACTCCATCATTCAATCGTCAAAAGAGGAAAGCTTGGTATGAATGTCAAACTAGCTACTTCTGTTCGGTTTTCGCGTCTGTCCCCAACTAGGGTCATGTTTTTTCAATAATGACCGAAAGGGTACGACTGTGAATACAAGCTGCCGAAATGGAATTCCTCTGAAGGATCTCTGGAGTAACGTTTTTTCGATAGATGACATAGTTCGGAGGTCAGAGAGACCCTCCAGGTCGAGTTGTTACTTCTCTGCATTGAGAAGTCACAGCTCCAGTATTAAGGACATGTGATAAGAATGTCCAAGGAAAGAGTCACTGGACGAATTCTTCAAACCAAGCCAACCGGGAGGAGACTTAGGGGTAGATTAAGAAACACATGGTTGGATAATATCTGTAATCTCAGTTGGCCACGCATGGTAATCCAGCAAGAAATTATAATGACGGTTGCTTTTGATATGACTCTATGGAGGAGGTGCCCAAGGACTCAAATTCCACGACCGTCCAGGGAATAGTGGATAGAGATAGATGGATGAAACTATTACCAATAGATCTGCTAATCGAAGAAATATACAATAAAGTTGAAAATTGATCTGTGTCAAGCGAAGAATGAAATAGCTCCGGTTAATGTAAACTTATGACTTGCCAGAAAGGGTACTTCGGTAGCTTAATTATTCAACAACCCTTAATCTATAAAAGATTTAGTACATATGGCGACACATCTATAATGAAAGAATGCTTATATTGTAAGGTTAAGTTTAATAACTTAAGGATTCCGACATGCAGTACATTTCTATCTGTGACTTAATGTCAATTTCACTACGGGAAACAGTGAGAACTAGTATAAAAACTCTGTGACAAAACTGGACTTTTGCATTACAGGTACAATAAAGCCAAGGGATTCTCTACAGTTTCCATCTAAGTGATTTTCTTTGTCAGTTATAGATCGATCCAACGCTATAGAAAATGACACATGCTCAAAATATCATGCTGTGGGATTGAGGTCGGGAGATCGTGGTTGCGAAGCGAACTTTTTAAACATTCGGCTATACTGCACCTAAGATGTATACATACACAAACACATACACACATGCACCCCACCACCACACGAGCGCGCGCGCACACACACACACACACACACAAACAGACACACACACATACACATACACACACATATACACATACACACACATTTAATCTTTTTATTTTACTTTTCCAGTCATTGGACTGCAACCATGACTGGCACCAGCTTGAGGGGCTGTAGTCGAACTACTATTCCAGTATTTATTTGTTTCTCAAGTCCGGTACTTATTCTAGCGGCCTCTTTTGCCGAAGCATCATGTTATGGAACGTGAAAAACACATCACCAATTGTCAAGCGGTGGGTAGGGGCAAATACTAATACAAAGACAAGACAAAGACATACACACACACACGGATGGTTTTCAGACCCTTTCTACCTACAAATTCACTAGTCAAAACGGGGCTCTTGTAGACCACAACCCTATTACACGGCAGGCATATATGAGTTCGCGTGTATGTATATGTGTGTGTATGTATGTATATGTTTGTGCGTGTTAGCGTGTGTGTATGTACGAGTGTACCTGTAGACATATGTGTATGTATCCAGGTAACTTTAGAACTCAACAAACAACTACATTTCCTTCACAAAGTTATTTTTCGATAAAATAATAAGATTAGAAAGTTTGGTAGAATAAGATGTGAAATTAGTGCTAATCTGCAGTTCTGAGCTAAACCAATGAACATTAGTCTTTTCATTTCCCATCTTGACTTTTTCCTTCCTTTTTTTTTTCGTTTTTTTTTCTTCTGTTTTCTTTTATTTCAGCTAAGTTGATAACGGAATTATTTGGGTGATTTTTAGTCTCATTTAATACTCTAAAAAGGATTATCATTAGTATGTACTCTTAATGTGCTTAACGGGATAGGTTTTTGTGCGAGTTTTAAAGGTATCTTAATTCTGTTCAGTTGCTGAAACATTTCCCCATTGAGGTCGACTTTATCAGTTTTACATTCATATATATATATATGTATATATGTATTTACGTATATGTGTATGTGTATAATCTTCGCGTATATAATATACTTTTTCGCTTTCTAAAGTTTTGACGCTTTATCGCTGATAGGAATAGAGATAGTAGCAAAAATAAACACACTGATTATATATATATATCTATATCTATATAATTGAATAGAATAATAAATAAAAGCAAGACAAGAAAAAAATGATGTACTTGTTTAATGATCTTAGTCAAGATATTTCAATTATTTGGCTAATATACAGAAAACATTTCACGATAACTAATAGATGGCGCTTCAATAATCTGACAATTGATAGAAATTGTATAACTGCTTTACTAAGATATCATGAAGCAAAAAAGAAAGAAAAAGAATGGATAAAAAAAGAAATATTTATGCTTATTTATGTTGTACCAACGAGATAGAGGGAAGAAAACATAATATGTTCATTTACAAATCAGAGAATGTATTTAAAACAAATATATTTATAACAATAAGTATTGAGACAGAGAAATCTAATAGATATTTAAGTGAAATACAGGCAAGCTAACTAGTGGACAGTGGTGAGTGATATCCATTCGATTGCCGCGAAACCAGATCATGGAAAATGGAAAACGGTTCATCGGTCGAAGGCAGCGATGATTAATCGCCTGTACATTCATTGTGGTTGTTACCCGCAGGAAAGGCCTCATTGTTACTGAATTACCTGTGAGCATACGATACCTCCGTTCCGCCGTCCGTTTGATTGAATTTCAATTTTAGAATTTCCCATTTTTTCTAAGAACATTAGTTATATAATGAAGTTTAAACAAGGCCAGATAGACATTTTGCGAATGTATAAAAGTCCATATAATCGAGGGTAGAACAGATTGGACTGATTTTATTGACTCAAAGACAGTCGATAAAAGACAGTCGATACAAGCAGAATTTCAATCCAGAATGTAAAAGGAGGTAACTAAATGCCACAAGTGTTTAGTTCGCGGCTTGAATCAATGTACTACACAACTGTCATTTATTCAGTCATCAGTGTGACATGATTATTTTACTCGACCTGTTAGAAATAGCAGCCAGATTACATGTTGCTATCTTAAATTACATGTTGCTGTCTTTAAAAAGGCGCATAGCTCAGTGGTTAGAGAGTCGGACTCACAATCATGAGGTAGTGCGTTCGATTGCTGGACCGGGCTGCGTGTTGCGCTCTTAGCAAAAAAAACAAACAAACAAAAGCTGTTCATGATACACATGATTGGTTATACCTTACAAGGAAAAAAACATTAATATGCATACATTCGGTCAACCCATTGCTAGCACATGAGCACATGTATAAACATGTGCTCATATACTCATTAGCGTCTTCGTTGGCTCACTGTACACTTGCCCGGGATTCTCACCAGTTTGGGGGCTCAGTTCTGATCTACGAATACTTTAGCTTGCTGTAAGTAGACTACTAATAAGGGGTCCAGTGCATTTATTTGTCCCGCGACCTATAACACCACTAAGACAGACCCTGCATGTACTGCTGCATGTGAAATGCATTGGTATAACGCATACAGATGAGGTTCTTGACAAAATTCCATGTTATGCT
Organism: Octopus bimaculoides; assembly: GCF_001194135.2. NCBI lineage: Eukaryota > Metazoa > Mollusca > Cephalopoda > Octopoda > Octopodidae > Octopus > Octopus bimaculoides. The sequence goes on along the minus strand of NC_068987.1, from coordinate 71,700,821 downwards.
TGTTGTGGTAGCTTAAACACTAAGTTGGGTCTAGATGTGAAGTAAACACCCATGGTGCATATGTAAACGTATACATATAGTGAAGGCGCATGGCTTCAGGTGGACTACCTTATCTTGCATGTCTTGCAGGCGATGTGACAGTAGCGCGAGATCATCTGCGTAGTCCAAGTCCTCCAGCTTGTTCATAAATGTCCACTAAATACTTTTCCCGGAGGTAGCGTAAGCCGTCCTGGTGACCCAGTCCAGCACGGCGAGGAACAGGAGCGGTGACAACAAACAGCCCTGTCTGACTCCCGTGCTGACCCTGAATTCCTCCGACAGTCTCCCAGCATGGATGCCCTAGTAAGAAAACTCCCCGTAGAGTAATCAAATAATGCCCACGATCTTCTCTGGCACACCGTAGTGTCGTAAGATGTCCCAGATTGTCTGCCTGTCTACGCTGTCAAATGCTTTTTCAGAGTCGACGAAGCACACATAAAATGACGTTTGCCATTCCATTGTCTGCTCCACGATCACTCTGAGCATCTCAATTTGGTCTGTGCATAATCTCTCCTTTCTGAAACCTGCCTGCTCATTTCTGAGTTGCTTGTCAATGGTATCTTTCAATCGCTCCAGGATGATTCCTGTAAGGACTTTGCTTGAAATGGAAAGCAAGGTAATCCCCCCTCCACTTTTCGCATTGTGATAAATCCCCACTCTTCGGCAGCTTCACCAAAAGACCCTTCTTCCAGTCAGTTGGGATCTTCTCTGTCGTCTATACCAGGTTCAGCACATGGTGCATATGATCGATACAATAAGTACTAGGCTTCATAAAATAAAAGTACTGGGGTCAATTCATTCGGCTAAAAAATTCTTCAAGACGGCGTCCCTGCATGACCGCAGTATAATGACTGAAACAAATGAAAAAATAAAGGAAAAGAATAAAAAAAAACACAATTCAACTGTAAACAGGAATAATTTTTATGCTTAGGCAGAAAGATTAAATAAATGATGAACATTTATGTACCGCATAGGTTGTTCCAGACAAACCTAAGAAAAATTTCGTTTCTAAAGTTCTGTGCAGACATGCGTCTAGCCAGTACAGCTAAATTCTAGGAAGTATTTGATTTAAATAGTAAATACTACACGATCTGTTCATAGACAGTGTCCTCTGACGACTGGTCATAAATCGTGAAACACGGCAAGAAATTCTTTTATTTCCGTCTGTGGAATAATAGTAAATTGTATTTCGTACTGTTTAAAATTTTACAGTGAAAGCTTTAACAACTTCAGATTTATTTCCACCTTTTTATATATGGTATGTCGCGTTTATATATATATATATATATATATATACCTGTGCGTATACATGCATATACTCATTTACTATTTGTTTTTACATGATTGAACGCAGCGTCTCCAATTGTAAGTAGTTTTTCGTAACTTCATATTTTCCGACGCTACTCTCTCTTTCTCTTTCTCTTCCTCTATCATTTTCCCCCCTCTCGTTCTTCCTCTATACTACTACGTATCTCGCTTTACCCCTCTCGTTCTTCCTCTGTTACTACTACGTATCTCTTTTTTCCCCCTCGTACTTCCTCTCTTTCTCTTTTCCTCTTGTTGCTCACCTATTCTTCTACTTCCTCCCTTTGTTTCTCCCTCTGCCACTCTCTCTCTTCCCCTTACACCGGCATGGTTACATACTTCCGGTCAATAATCCTTTTCTTCCTTGGCTGTCGCCGAGCAAACACACGAGCCATTTCGTCCCTACTTTCAAGTTCGTGCCTCACAGCGTTCACACACAAACAATTTTTCTCTTCTAGCCGTAAAGCCTTTTCTGTTT
>NC_068987.1:71698084-71698878 GCF_001194135.2 Octopus bimaculoides | reverse complement strand
TACATACAGGCTGTTGTCTAAATTACACAAAAATGAAAATAACCTGACATCTCATTTTAACAGATATATTTACCAAAATTGCATTAAAATATCTTCAAATACTAAAGAGTATTTTGTTGGTCTCTCGCTCGACTGTGCCCCACACATTATAATCAAATGGGTTAGAGTCTGGAGAGTTAGGTAGCTAGATGTTAGGTGTGATGTAGTCACAGAAATTGTCTGACAGCCATTACTGGGTTCTCTTGCTTGTGTGGCATGGTGCAGAGTCCTGTTGCCAGGCATAGGGTCTTCCAGCAGCCACCCTCTTCATCCAGGGCAGCACTAACTCATCCAGGCACTTGTTGTAACCTTCTTGTTGAGTGTGAGGCCGTGTAGGAAAATGAATGGAGGCATAACGTCACCATCACTAGTGACCTGTCCAAACATCATGATGCTGACTGGATGTTCGATGGTTTTCACTCTCAGTACATGTCCTCCGATTGCACTATCCTCTGATTCACACTCAAACACAATGAAATGTTCGTATTGGCGCTTCTGGCGAGAATGCCAAGCAGTAGAGCATGTTGTTTCCAAATTTCTGGCAGAGCGAATTGCGTCATGGCGCTGTTTTTCTCACAGACAGTGGGACTGAACCTAGAATCATGTGGTTGGTAAGCAAGCTACTTACCACACAGTCACTCTTGCGTCTATGTATGTATATCTATCTATCTATCTATCTATCTATCTATCTACATATATATATGCATATGTATATATACATATGTATGTATATATATATCTATATATACATGTAT
>NC_068987.1:71693315-71694916 GCF_001194135.2 Octopus bimaculoides | reverse complement strand
ACACACACACACACACACACACACACATATATATATATATTTATATATATGTATATGTATATATATATATAAATATATATATATATATATAGGAAAATGAAAAAAAGCCGGAATGCTGAACTGGCGCGCACGCACACGTGCACACACTCACGTACACACACACACACACATATATAAATACATGTCTATATATGCATATATGTATATAAAATTTTCATTATACATTAAATCCATTTTTATGATATATAAATTACGCGCGTACATACAAAGACAAGAGCACACAAACACACACACACACAATGCAAAATAGACCTAACGCTTTCATTAATATAGTACGTAGTCATTTCAAATTAAACATGTTCGCAGTGTAACTCTTCCTCTATACAAGGATACTTCTCAACATAGTCTTCATCACAAGCCATGCATTTGCGACATCGTTGAACTCAGCCTTCGAGTCCTCTCTGAAAATTTCCTCGTGTGCACTGAAGTACCCAATTCCTGACGGTCACTTTTCCCTCGTGTGTGAATCATCAAATCGCTGACCTCGATTATTGAATATGAGAATTTGATATCGCTGCCCTCATTTGCGCCTTCTACCTCGTGGTAGGTTCATGTGGGATCATGTGAGAGATCCATTTTGATTTGAAAACACTTTCAAATCACTTTATTTAGGTCCCTCAAGCTCTTTGGGAGAAGATTAAAAAACTGTGGGCCCTTGAAACACAGGCTGTTGCAGTAACTGGTCCTGAAACGTGACGGCATCGCTGGGATGTTTGGCACTGTACAGTGTCGATCCGTCCTGACATCTGTGTAGCATTCAATGCCAAATTTGGCACAGTCCAGATGCATATCTCTGCCGCCTTCGCTTCAGGGAGATGAGTCTTCGCTGTTTCAGCCTTTCCCAGAAGCTGAGCCGTTGCAATGAGACGATCTTCTTTCTGAAGATTCGTTGGATTGCTTCAAAGTCCGCTGTTAATTTTACACTGTGAGATGACCATAGCTGGGAGCAGTAATCCAGGCGGCTGAGGACGAATGTCCTCCAAAGGACCATCATGGTTTCCTTCTCTCTTGTTCTGAAGGTTCTCAGGATCCAGCCTACCAGCCGTCTGCTCTTTCTCACCATCTTGGTAATGTGCAATTGGAAAGAGGTATCATCACTCATGTCGATACCCAGGTCCGGCACTGATTTAGGTTCTGGGATTGTAATTCCCCGAAGGCCAGTATATCCTGTGAATTTTACGTTCAGTTTTGAGTGCTTGTAGCGCAGGGCCTGGGACTTTCTCAGCCCGTCTGTAAATTGAGTCCAACTCCTGCTGCAGGTGTGCAACATCGGTAGCGTTTTGTATTTTCTTTGGGACTTTCTTATCGTCTACGTAGCTAGCAAGGGTGGCTATCTGGGCAGCTGAGGGCATATCTGAGAAGGCCACTATAAAAAGCAGTGGGCCCAAGACAGTGCCCTGTGGCACATCATACATACATACATGCATACATACATACATGCATACATACATACATACACGCTCACATGTATGTATGTATGTACATACATACATACATACATACATACATACATATATATATATACATACATATATATATAT
>NC_068987.1:71692685-71692972 GCF_001194135.2 Octopus bimaculoides | reverse complement strand
CAGCTGCATAAAGACATAGAATTTAATTAAATTAAAAGAGATGGACTCATTAGTATAATTTTACCTAAAATCTCCAAGAAGGTAAGGAGATAGACAGAGAACATGCTGTCTTCACTTCAGCTTAGAAGTTACATGATTATTTTGAAATTGTATAGATAATACCGTACTAAATTCTGGTGCCTCAACTTAAGTACCATATTTATCTGAATCTAAATTTTTGGTATACATACATACATACATACACACACACACACACACACACACACACACACACACACACACACACG
>NC_068987.1:71690236-71692667 GCF_001194135.2 Octopus bimaculoides | reverse complement strand
CACGTACACACACACACACACACACACACACACACACACATATATATATGTATGTATCTATATATATATATACATACATATGTATGTGTGTGTGTGTTTAATTAATAGAAACTGAATTAACCAATAAGCAATCCCTATCTCCAACGTAACCTGGGCGTTGTGTTTAAACACTGCATATTGCGTTATTTACTTTGAAAGAACTTCGCTTAAATACACTCGCATTTATATTGCTCTCAGGCGGTCATCGGAATTGCTAGATCTTGTAATTTCGCCCTGCTTTGGGCTCCTCAGACATACAGTAATGACATAACAGTAGCAACAGACATCCATTAACAACATAAAAATCGAATCTCCTGTCAACGATATTTAGAATATCAATGTCTATTCATGCACCGATGTCGCGAATAGCCAGTGGGCTTAAGAAAAATATAATTAATAGCGAAAGAAGCACGAGTGCTTTTTTGCTCCATAAATCCATAAGCGAGGTCCTCTCAAGGTAAATAATGCCTTAATTTCATACCGAAAGAAGATTTCCACTCGTCTGTAAATGGGTAACCCTGAACGGAGTAGGGCCAATTTGCTTAGACAGCCGGGTGGCATCATTCGAAGGCTAATACAATGCGAAGCGCATTGTGATCAGCGACGTATAACCTCATCCAAATAGTCTGGACGATAACATGATATATGTGCTAGCGCGCGTGTGCGAGTGTGCGTGTTTGTGTTTGTGTGTAGTATACTTCATGGTGACTGGGATTGTAAGTTTCGCCTAACGGCTAATTGACCAGGTTGGATGAGCCGTTAAGCCAAGTTTAGTGAATGCCTTTTGTTTTGTAATGGTTTCTGATTTAGAGACAAGGCCATTCATTTTAGGGGAATGGTGTTAGTGGACACCTTTGACCCCAGTGATTGATTCGATCTTTAGTTTATTGGCCCTGAAATGATAAAAGGCAAAATTCATCTAAACCGGAATTGAAGTCAGAACGTAAAGAGCCGGAACAAATACCGCAAGGCATTTTGTCCGACGACTTAACGAACCTGTCAAGTCACCAACATCACTTTTTGATATAAAAAAACCAAAGTGTAAAGCCAGATAAATTATCATATTACGTTTAGCGTTATTTGTTTAAGCCTACTCTATATATTTTATAGGTCTAATATTGTAGAATGGGACTACATTTTTATCCATTTGGATACACAGCTATTTCAGAATGATTCTAAATTATTCTAAGTACTTCTCTATATCTCATTGCATTTCCATAATTGACACTAAAAACAAACAAAATGTACTTTATCCCATGCCTTACAACTCAGTATCTATCTATCTATCTATCTATCTATCTATCTATCTATCTATCTATCTATCTATCTATCTGTCTGTCTGTCTGTCTGTCTGTCTGTCTGTCTGTCTGTCCGTTTGTCTGTCTGTCTGTCTGCCTGCCTGCCTGTCTGTCTGTCTGTCTGTCTGTCTGTCTGTGTGTATGTATGTATGTATGTATGTATGTATGTATGTATGTATGTATGTATGCATGCATGCATGTATTGTTGATACAAAATACAAGAATAAACACAAAACTCTAGCACTGACAATACAAAATTACAAAGAAAAGAAATGAGTCGAAAAATATAACAATTTATTCGCTCCAATTCGAGGATAGAAGTGGTTTGTGTCAGATAGCTTTTGATGCAGCGAAGTAAAAATACAATTACAAGTATGATAGTTTGGCATCAGGGGAGGTAAATATGTCGGGTTTCAGGTTGAGAATTTAATCTGAAATGAGAAAATATGAAAATGTTATGTCTTCGTATGAAATATTATATATATGAGTGTATGTATTTGTGTCTATGTGTGGAAGGATATCGCAGAGCTATCGGCCCTTGAAGCCCAAGCTGTTGTAATATCTGTTCCTGTATCCTGATGACAATGTTGAGATTTTGATACCATGCAGTGACGTCCTGCTGTTTGTGGAACTGACAATGCCAAAGTTTGGCACAAGTTCTTCTAGGATTTTTCATATGTATATTACTGCGTATCTTCCCCGCCTTCTTTCTAGGGAGTAGAGTCTTAACTCTTTCAGTCTCTCACAGTAGTTGATACGTCGCATTGAGCTGATCTTCTTCGTGTAGCTTCGCTGGATCGCCTTGAGTTGACTTATTTCCAACAACAATAAGCCAACGAAGATGCCTCTTACTGGTCTCTCAAGTTGATAGAAATAACAGCTAAATCTCTCTCAAATCCGAGTTTATAGTTTGAAAAGAAAAAAGAAAGACGTGGGACAATGTACTTCCTGATATATAGATGAGGTTAACTGTTGTATGTATGTATGTATGTATGTATGCATGTATGTATGCATGCATGCATGCATGCATGTATGTATGTATGTATGTATATATGTATGTATGTATATATATATATATATATGTATGTATATAT
>NC_068987.1:71687983-71690147 GCF_001194135.2 Octopus bimaculoides | reverse complement strand
ATATATATGCACGTTTGTATATATGTATGCGTGTGTGTATAATTCAAAATTCCAGTATATCTAGCTGTTGGTTTAGATGAAACGGTTGACTCATTTTATACTATTGACAGAAAGCAAAAACAGAAAAAGCAACACCATTTCTTTTTTATCATACGTGGCTTAATTGCATTCTAACACATTAGTGAATTGCTAATAAATCTTTTCGTCGTACGTGTGGGCAGAAGTGGAGTTTTGTCTCAAGAGGTCTTATTCACACTAATCAAACATTGATGAATGTTTCTGATCAAGAAAAGTCAAATAAATAGTAAATTCGATCACTTTACAACTGAAGAAGTGACTAAAAACAAGAACAGATTACTGTGATATTTCCAAATCTATTAAACTTCAAATTATCACTTACTTCTATGAACTCATTAAACTATTTGCGACAACAATAATCAAGTGAAGGTGCCTCTTGTTGGTCACCTACGTCGCTAGAAATAGTAGCTAAATCTCTTGCAGATCTGAGTCTGTCATCTGATTACAAAAAAAAGAAAGACTTGGGCCAAGGTAGTTCATGATATACAAGATGAGATTATCATAGCTGATATGCTTTGATTACTGATGTATTAATGTTGACCTGAGAGATAATAAAACAACCAACGAACCTGTATACTGACCATTATGAGCGCACTAACCGTTAGCGTTATTTTCTATATTTGTTTTAAGTATGCTTTTCCTGTTATCATGTCTGTGTATTTTTTCTGTTTCCTTTCTTTATTACCCCGAATGCCCCTGTGATTGTAGGTATTATTATTAGCATTATTATTATTATTATTATTATTATTATTATTATTATTATTATTATTATTATTATTATTATTATTATTATTATTATTATTATTATTATTATTATCATTATTGGTGGCGAGCTGGCAGAATCTTTAGAGCACTGGACGAAATGCTTAGCGGCATTTCGTCCGTCTTTACGTTCTGAGTTCAAATTCCACCGAGGTCGACTTTACCTTTCATCCTTTCGTGCTCGATAAATTAAGTACTAGTTGAGAACTGGGGGTCGATGTAATCCACTCCCAAAATTTCTGGCCTGATGCATTTAGTAGAAAGGATTATTATTTAAATTGATAGGGTTTTTCCTAAGGATGTGGGCAGTACTTGTCAGCACTATCCTTTGAATTTCTCTGAGACATGGGATATTATCTAGTTGTTTCTGACATCCTTTTCTTATCATACCTAGAGCACCCACAATAACAGGAACAGTTCTCGCTTTAAGATGTCACATCTTTTGTATTTCAATTTCCAGGTCCTTATATTTATTTAATTTGTCAAATTTCTTTACAAATATATTTTTTATCAGTGGGAACACTTACATCTATTAGTCTACAAGTATTTTCTTCCTTGTGTTTAATGACTATGTCTGGTCGATTGGCCTGGATCGTTCTGTCGGCGTCGACTAGGAAATCCCAGAGGATAATGACATTTTTACCTTCAACGATTGGCTCAGGATGATGTTCATACCAGTAAGCAAGAGTGCTGGTTTCGTAGTGTTTACATATTTTCCAATGTAAATACTGTCCTACCCTATCGTGGCGATTTTTGTATTCGTTTGGCGTCAGCACAGACATCCCGAGATGAGATGGTCTATTGTTTCATCAAATTTATCACAGAATCTAGATTTAGGTTCAGAACCGTTTTGAAGAACGTTAGCCCAGAAGTGTTTGGTAAGCGAGCTTTGATCTTGTGCCGCCAGTATGAAATCTTCAGTCTCTGCTTTCAGAGTCTTGAACTTCTCAGCCACTGATGGGTTGTTGCTTGGTCTACATCAACATTTCAGCTTCGAAGTATATACTATCCATGCAGAGGCCTTTGGCTCCACCGCTCCTTAATTTGTTTCTGCCCGTTGTTTTACATAATCTGTTTGATCCGTTTTGCTTTTTTCATGGCAGTGATTTCAGGTTATTCGTCTAATTCAAGGTTAATACCAAGTTACCTTGCGAATTTGCAAGCTCCCTTGACAATTGAATGTAATTATTATTATTATTATTGTTATTATTATTATTATTATTATTATTATTATTATTATTATTATTATTATTATTATTATTGTTTTTTTTTTGTTGTTGTTGTTGTTGTTGTTGTTGTTGTTGTTGTTATTGCCGTTATCATC
>NC_068987.1:71686734-71687775 GCF_001194135.2 Octopus bimaculoides | reverse complement strand
GCTCTTCCGATCTGAACGAAGGTCTCTAACTTCTCAAATTTCTTTTTTGTCGTCAGGCATTTCAAACATGGCGACTAAGATAGTATATACTCCTTCGAAACTGCACTAAAAAAGATAAGCAAATGACATGTAAACCAGATCAAACATCTCTAAAAAAAAGAGAGGATGAAATGCAATTTTCTGTGGTAAATGTACGTCGTATAAAACACACTTAAACAATGTCACTCGAAATCTTAACGGAAAAAATACCAAAAGTAATAATAAAAAATCCTCTATAGTTCGTTAGTAGCAAAAATAAATAAATATATAAATAAAAAAAAAAATAATAATAAAGATTGATTATGAGTCATCTAACAAAGAAAAAGATGAAATGGCACAAATATATGACTAAATCAAATGATTTCTTACATGAAATGCTTATCCGGGAACGGGAGAGGAGAAGAGACATACTTCGGCTTGGAAAAAGAAAGAAAAAAAAATACAGTGTGTGTTTTTAATTGTTCTCAAAGGAACTTTGAGGGAGGCCCTGGCCAATGTACAAAAAGATGTAGCTTCCACAGACTGCGGGAGAATATAGAGGTGCGTGTGTGTTTGGTCTTCAAGAGCAAATGACGGAGTGAAATAACAAACGGACATAGTACGAAAAACACCTGCCTATTGGTTCATTTGACAATGTATGTACCAATGTAACGTAAGGGAGATAATAAGAGGCAATGGCTGCAGTGTAGACTTCTGGCTGGTTGTTTTCTTTATTATGCACTATGAGCAAATTGTAAGCGCAGAAGCCACGAAGAACAACACGTAGTCGGAATGCATCAGCATGGACATACAAAACATTACCGCCCCCACCCTCTTCGTGGATGCTAAAACAAAAGCAACGGAAAAGCAAGAATGTTATACATGTGCCTGCAAAGGCCAATTAATAGTTTCCTTCCAGAAGAATGTGAAAAACAAAGACCGCTCCCTCCCACGAGCTCTGAGAGAAAGATAGATAAATAGACAGAGTAAAATAGCGAGAGAGAAAGAGAGAGAGAGAGTAAG
>NC_068987.1:71679551-71686724 GCF_001194135.2 Octopus bimaculoides | reverse complement strand
AGAGAGAGAGAGAGAGGGAGAGAGAGAGAGAGAGAAAGAGACAAACAGACAGATAGAGGGAGAATGGGGCTCACACTTATAGTAGTAAGTCCCGGATGCTACTGTCTCTGTAGCACCGGTGATCAAAGACAAGGAAAAGACAAAAGAAAATCGCTTCGTTCTGGAACCCAGAACTGGACGATGCCGAGGTAGCAACAATACTCTCTGCTACTGGCATAATTTCAATATTTTTCATACTCCACACCTTCACAACATTTCTTTACAGATGTAGGCATTTCTCAATCATTTCTTGTTCTTTTTCACTCTCTCTGTTACCACCTAGAGATACTCTATCAATTATTTTATAATATCTTTCGTTTGCGTTGTCAGTATCAATAACAGGTTTCCTTGGCTCGACCACTCGATCACATTGCATGCTGAAACAACTATCAGCTCGGTGCAGATTATATTTAGTTTCCAATAAGCAATGTAATGTGCTTTTCGTATCTTCTCCATGCAAATTTACTGTAAAAGATTGGGCTGAAAAGTTCATAGGCTGACCATGAAGGAGTGATGCTAGAGCTGTGAAATCGTGCGTGCATTAATTTTAAATCTTCCTATTCATAGTTGCATTGTTTCTTTCCCAGGTAAACTCACATTTGACTTTTCAAAGAAGACTTCAAAAGTAACTAGTAGTGACTTCTCTTGAATATGGACTAAGTTTGGTTTCGTGGTGTTATCAAGTACTTAAAGAGAAAGGGTTTAGCCCCTCCCCCACCAACGACATTCATGCTGACGTAGTTGCTACATTAGGCGATGACACTCCAGCTTTATCAACAGTGAAAAAGTGGACAGCTGAATTTATGAGGGGAAGGGAAGTCTTGAAGATGACTCAAGGCCTGGATATCTTGCAACTGCCGTCACCGAGGAAAACATTGATCGTGTTCACCACATGGTGATGGATAGCAGGCGATTGACTATAAATTAAATAGCCATGGTTGTTAGCATATCATGTGAGTGAGTTCTGAATATTCAGCCCAATGGACTTGGCATGACGAAGATTTCTGCTCGGTGGGTATCACATCTGACACCCGATCAAAAGTGCACCTAGCTGATCACATCACGGGAAAATCTGATATTGTTTCAGGCAGATCTAGCTGGTTCTCTTGAAAGTTTTCTAACCCAGGATGAGTTAGAGCCTGAGATAAAGAGACAATTTATGCTATGGAAACACCTCACCTCATCTGTTTCAAAGAGATCCAAGGTCGTTTCATCTGCAGTTGGCTGGAATAAATATTGTAGTGATGATGACGTCATATTAATTGTTGACTTTTTGAGTAACAGGATGAAAGCCTCTTCACTAATGGGATCCAAACACTGCAACACCGGTGCAAGAAGTATGTGGGCCGCAAGGTGGTCTCTGTTGAAAAATAAACCTCATTTGATCACATTCTATGAGGGTATCTTGGTCAGCCTATGAACTTTTCACCCAACCCTCGTATTCACTAACCTCGTATTCACTTAGTTTACCATCAAAATCTCATTTAATAAAGCTGATTCAACCTTCTTAACGATGTGAGATATCGGATCTCAAACATAAAACGATTTCTTATATGCTATCCATATAGGCAGCAAATCTTTATTCAAGATGTTATCTATCTGTAAGGTAACTCTTTCTTGCAACGAGTCAATTTCTTTAACCAGTAACTTTGAAAACCGCTAGGCCTTGAAGCTTTCAAGTATGGGGATTCTTCGGTAGTGTTTATTAATTACCATTTTATTTCCTTGTATATAATTGTGGGTTGTAACCACTTGCTCCTGTTTTAATTCTTCTAGCCAATCATCTTTCACGTTGTGTTCCTGTCCCTCTCCTGTATCCTGTAATCTCATTTTAAAACCATTTCAAGATGTACCCCTTCACGTCTTATTTAAGACTTTCGCTCCCGATGAAACTGAGGGCCTCGATGATATTTTGCCTCTGTTCTTGACTCTGGGCTATCTTTTTACCTTCTTCAGGTTTCGTTGCTTTTGATTTGTCATCGAAAGTGCTGTAATTTTTCTTTTTTCTAGGAAGCAGTGTTGTTCCTATACAAACCACTTTTCTCTTATAGAAAGTGGCGGTCAATATTTGTCCGCCCTCTATCATTTGACAATTTCAGGATGAGTGCCTTACCAAGAACTTGCGCTCCACTAACATAGCTCTCAGGAACATTGACGTGCACAAGCCACCAAACTGCAACCAACAAGGATTGGACTTGTGGTGGCAGTTAGCACTATAATGCCTGATGCTGCTATTTAACCTTTGATGCAATGTGCTTGGAATATACTGAATATTCGGTTTTATCCATACTGATTTATTTGTTGCTCATACCGTTTAATATTAGCTTTTTTCCTAATCATTTCTTTTAACTCATCTCTAACCATTGTTAGGCCCTGTCTTCCTTACATTCTTTGTATGGTCTTTGCTATGTAGTTTTCTATTCCTTCCTATAAATTTCAATTGATTTATTTTTCTTTCCAAAACATTAATGTACTTTCATTTCCTCCTCTTTATCCCCTAATTTTTTTCTTCTTTATTAACAAGTTTCTTTCTTTTTACTGTTCTTCCTTGTATCCTTCTGTCCAATCTCCTTTCCTGCATAAGTACCTGCGGCTCTTGGCGAATTGTTTATATCTCTTACATAATTGCTCATAATATAACTCATGACTATTCTTTGTAATCTTATTCAATTTACTTTTCTAATATTTTTGTAAGTTTTGTACCCCACAAAATCATTAATTTTTTTTTTTCATCGATCTGTGCTATTATCATTTGATCATCTTCACTTAATTCATTATCGCTATTCATAAACCATTCTTTGTTTTCGTTACTCAATAACCATTGTAAGACCATTCTTTATTACGTTCTATATATTGTACTTCCTACCTTGTTCCCTTTACTCTTTTATCTAATAATTCAATCACATCTCCTGTACCATTCACTACCTATTTGTCTGTTTTGTTCTTCGTCACCCTCCTCATTCGGTTACTCGTTACGTAAAAGCATCTTCCTTGAAACTCTAACGAAGTTAAACGTACATTTTTCCATGTCATCCTAGCTAGGTAACGAATAGTTTCTTCTGTTGCATCTTTTCTCTCCATCCTAGATGAAATCTCCGTCTGTATCTTCCCACTGGAATTTGATCTTGATTTACTAGGTTACTTTAATAATAATATTCCGTATTTTCTTACTTCATGAAGAAGTGACTGGAGAGCATTCCAGTAACGGTTGATACCCCATATTAACCCTACAGCTTAGGAGCTGAGGAGATTTTAGTTGAAATTTCAGCTCTGTTTATATCGTTATTTGATCAGTTTAGTTTCAGTTTTGCATCATTATAAAAATAAACGGAGGTTGGCGAATTTCAGGTCGTACAACCACCATTAATTTTTATTGAAAAAACATCTCTATGAAGACTATCTGCAAAACTAAAGAATACATCATATCTATGACACACTGGTATGCATACCGTTACCCAGTACTTTTTGACCACGACCATGGGGTAACTACTACTACTACTACTACTACTACTACTACTACTACTACTACTACTACTACTACTACTACTGTTTTATTTTCTAATATAATTTTTTCTATAATTTTCTATGTAGTAATATTTTGGGAATAAAATCTTCAAAGAATAAAATAATATGTGTATAAATTGTTTAATATTTATGCATAAATATCAAATATAAACTCCATTTAAAATAGTTTGATAGGATATTGTAAAACATATATCAGAGATAAAAGACTTAAAAGATGATGCCATATTTGTTTATATTTGCCGTTGAAGTTCTTTAAAACCAGGTGAGCTCTCCGATAGCACATTTATTACTAAAGTCATTCCAATCATGACTATTCCATCTATATTTCAAACACTGTAATTCCGATAACCTTACGTAACGTGTCCCCAATTTTTAAGGCGATGAGGTAACATTTGAGGGCAGTTTTACTGCTATTTCTATCAGGTTGAGAGATCACAAAGACCTCTTCTTTGGTTTACTGTCGTTCAAAATTATCATGTTTACCGTGTATGGTTAGCTTTACTGGGTTACCATTAAGTGTGGTATACAGACCAAGAAGGCTATGCTTTGTATATTGTCACTACTAGAACTAAATATATTCTTATTAATGGAACTAAATAGTTGTTTATTCTATTGGACACAGAGTCTTCAAATGAGGAGTAGGGGACATTGCAAAAGTTACAATTTGGGTGGTGATTTCCATAAAAAAGTAGATGGTAGAAAGATATAAGATGAAATTTATATCAATACTATGGATAGACAGTGAAATCGCTTTAATCGGTATACTACCAGATGTAAACCCAGGCTTTATATAAGGTGAAATGTATATATAGTACACAACATAGCCTCTAACTTGGGACCAAAATGAAACTCCAGAGAGCCAAATTCACTCTCACCATAAAAGACAGTCGCTCAATTTTTTTTTCCATGCAGTGTTTGAGCAGTTCAATTTACAGTAACAATTTTCACCAGCCATTCTATATAAATCTACAAGCCAATAACTATAAGCCAGATGGACTGCATGACAAGTGGAACGCATCGCTTCTACAGGAAGCGAAAGATCAGGGTCTCCATTTAAGTTAGATGGGGACTGGGCAAAGCACGATAGTCAGGCGGTAAATTGTGACGGGGTCAATGTAGACTTGCTCCACTTCGACTCGACTTTTCAGAGAAAGCTTCCTCTCGACCCCAAGTTTCTAGGTGAGGCGTACTACTCTAATTGTAACCGCATTCCTGTTTCTGTCCACTTGGAAATCCAGACCAAACCTGGTTCCGAGCAATTTAATTGGTCCATTTATCCAGCGACGGACATTCAGTCCACTATATCAAACGTGAACCTAAAACCATAAGTTTTGGAGAAAGCTACAGCTCACTGTAATATTTTTCTGTTATTTTACCAATATTCTATCATCCAAGTGTCTCATACATTCCAAGTCCAGCAACTCTCCGGTACGTTCTCAATACGTTCTGGCAATACAGCTTGCGCCACATACCTGTGATTCTGCCAGTCAGATTCTTGGCTCGAATCATTACTCTTTGAGGAGTGGCATCATTGTTGATCCAAAGCTGGGCTCCACATCGCCTATTTTCTTGTTTGTCCTGGTTCTCTCTTCTATTCTGGAAGTGGGTGTCGTACCGTTTTTACCTTTTGTTCTCTCTCCGATTGTCTGGGAATTTGCACATATATTAACTCTGAATTTAACCATCTCATTTATTCTACGAGGATTTAGAAACACGACTCGTCTTGTAAGTAGCTTTACCCTTACAAACAAATATCTACACACTAGGATATGTTTATTTGAGTAGTTTACCTTGAATTGTAGCTTTCCTAGTATTTTTTAAACCAAGTCACTATTTTAAGAAGTGAATCGACATGCATACATACATACATGTCTAGATATGCAAGTATATGGAGGAGAAGACTTAAATAAAACAAAACATACAAATCTGCACGTATACATACATACATACATACATACATACATACATACATACATACATACATACATGCATACATATAAGAATACCCTGTTGTTGATGTTGAACTTTCAATGAAGGAACCTTGGATCTAGGTTAGAAACCGGCTCTTTCTCCATTGGCAAGAGATCTTGAAATAAAACTGAAAAATGACATACATACATGCATACGTACATATATCATACCAAGGTACTGTGAATAAAGATAGAGTGACCCAAGAATATTACACCAGACTAAGTAAAATATGGCAGTGTGAACTCTCCCTCTAACAACAAGACAGTATCCCACAATGCATTTGCAGCACCAGTACTGATTCCAACATTTGAAATATTTGACTGGTTTGTAGAAGAAATCCACTCCATAGACATTAAAAACCTCAAGATTCTAACATCAACTAGAAGTCTCTACAAAAATAATGATATCGACAGGCTCTACCTAAGAAGAGATAAAGGTGGTAGGGACATGTGATCAGTGCGGACAGCCCTTGAATGTCGCAGTCTTTTTCAGACAGCACTTGCTAAACAACAGTTGCAAGAACAAATACATTAACTTAGTGCTGAAAAGTGAAGAAAACAATATCCTACGTGTTGGAAGTGAGCTCTTCAGGAAGTTCTCTCTTCCTGACGACCTCCTATACAACCCCAAATCAGATGGACAAGCATACCTCAAAGAAGACCAGGAGGTGAAATACTCAGCATACCAAAATTGACAATGCATAGGTATGTTTCTCATAAACTTGTAGAAGGTGGTAACACTGACATGATGAAAAACCTCTCTTGGACTCATGAACGCTACATCACATCACATTTCGAAGGATATGCATTTGGAATCCAATAACAAGAAATTGCTACAAAATACCTAATCAACAAAAGAGACAATGAAACCCTTGGAGTTCAAAGATGCAACTGTAAAGGTAGATTCTGTCATTTCTGTGGAAGACATCACACGTGATAAGCAGCTGCCCAAACAAGTCATCAAGGTACTACATCCCTATGCGACATGGAGTCGAAAAACAATATACAATGCCATTCAGAAAAAAAAGACTGTCCTGGAATAAATATAGAGAATCCCTCTGTTATTGAATACATACAAAAATACCAGCACAAGGAATACTGGTGAAACATTCCCATCTAAACATCTGTCAAATGTAAGAATAACAGGTCGGATATTGCTGTTTGGGACAGACAAGAAAAAGTATGTACCGTCATAGAAGGTAGTTGTCCTGCTGATGTGAATATCTCTTTGAAAATCACAAAGAGAGAAGATAAGTATGGATAACTGCTTCGAAACCTCCAGCTTCTATATCCGGATTACAAATTTACATTTATACTAATAATAATTGGAGCATTTGGTTTTGTAAGTAAATGCATAGCTGTAAGTTTTGATAAGCTTGGATTTTTTTCAGGTTTAAAATGTGACATTGTTTTCGTTATCTACATTCCAATGATGAGGTTTTTATATCTTTGTTAGAAACCAGCACCTTCTTCAGAGGAAAAATTTCAATGATTAAAAACAGAAGAGACATACATACATACATGCATACATACATACATACATACATACATGCATACATACATACATACATACATACATACATATATATGAGTAAATATTCAAATGAATATTCATATAGATATTATTATTATTATTATT
>NC_068987.1:71676525-71677461 GCF_001194135.2 Octopus bimaculoides | reverse complement strand
TGGACGACAGAACAGAACCGTACTGCCCAACACCTCCACACTTCAACCTCAAGGATCACAAAAAGGAATTCAATACAAAACCTTCGATTCGTCTAATATGCCCGACAAAATCCGACCTCGGAAGAATTAGTAAAAACATTTTAGACAGGATAATACCAATCGTCAAGAAAAAACTACACGCAAATCTATGGTACTACACCGGAGAAGTCATCACATGGTTCCACACCCTGGAGAACAAAAACTCCTTCTCGTTCCTCCAATTCGATATCAACAATTATTACTCATCTATATCTCCTCAGCTTTTAAATAGGGCCATTCTTTTCGCCAGGAATCTTACTAACATTACACCTTTAGAAATTAACATTATAATCAACGCTCGCAAAACTCTTATAGCTTTCGAGAACAAGCTCTGGTGCCGAGCTAATCAACATTCTAATAGCTCAAACAAACTATTTGATGTAACCATGGGTTCTTCCGATTCTGCACAGACCACGGATTTAGTTGGATTATACATACTCCACCAATTAAAATCACACTTCCCTAACAACCACGGCGGTCTATATAGGGATGACGCTTTACTTATTACCAATACTACTAACAAATCTTCCATTGAGAGAACAAAAAAGGATCTGCACAAATTTTTCTCAGGTATGAATCTTTCAATAACATTTGAAAACGCATACAAAACGGCTAACTCGCAACACTCCCCCATCATAAACCCAACCAGTACCTTAAATACCTCAATATTCAATCTAATCATCACAGATCTACTTTCGACAACATAATCATAGGGATATCTACCCGCTTATCTGATCTATCCTCTTCTGAAGAAATATTTAACAATCACGCTCTATACTACAACCAAGCACTAGCGGCTAGCGGTTTCTCACAACAAATAAAATACATACGTAACACCAGACTTAAACAATTTATATG
>NC_068987.1:71674666-71675545 GCF_001194135.2 Octopus bimaculoides | reverse complement strand
ACAAAAATACCCAATACACCTTAAAATGGTCCATCTTAGACTCTGGAACTCCATACCAGGGCCAGCGCTCCAATTGCAAGCTTTGCCTAACGGAGGCGTTCCATATTTTAAAATACAATTCTCCCACTCTACTTAATCGATATAATGAAGCGTTTAGCAACTGCAACCACCGCTCTTTCCACACATTCAGGTTCTATCACAAGCAAAATTGCACAAATGATCACGCAACATAATAACAGGCAACCTATTCAACCTGGCAAAAACATCCATCTTTCACCATTTTTTTGAATAAGATTACTTCCTTTCGATCATCTCACCACACTTGAACCACCAAATCTATTTCTCATATTCTCAATTTCACAAGAACACTACCTACACAAACTGACTACGTCTCCTCTTTCAATCCCTTTCCAACGTCTATAAATAGGCATGGCAGGATCCTAAAATATGATACTACTAACTACCTTTCCCACCCATCCCTCTCCTTTATCTCTGTCCTTGGTTTATCACTCATACCCCCACCACCTATATACTACTCACACGCATTCCTTCCTACTCACTAGACCTTTTAACCTCATCCCCCTATTCCTCCTTCACTATATATGCTCTTCCCCTCTACCCTGTTAAGACCAACCGACCATAAATATATCACCACCATCCTCCGCCTCTATATCTCCTCTATCCCCTTCCACATTCTATCTTCTTGACTTGACCTAATTACCGCTAACTTTTCACTTGACTTGGACATTCTTCAAGTAAACAAGCAAAAATCTATTGCAATATGGAATATATATACCTCTGCTATATATGCTATATCAACTCTCGTTCCAACATAAATTTCCGGATTATTTACACAAGGATTAATTTGCACGAATTTCT
>NC_068987.1:71664124-71672412 GCF_001194135.2 Octopus bimaculoides | reverse complement strand
GATGTACGAGCTTAAAAATATAACTCGAATACTTTTTAGCTCCTATTTCAAGCAATTGCAGGTGCTGCTTTCACCCTTATTTATGAATTTTACGTTTTTGGTTTTTAATTGCTATAGCTACCTATATTATAATGTATTTGATACATATAGGCGGTGAGCTGGCAGAAACGTTAGTACGCTGGAGAAATGCTTAGCGGAATTTCGCCTGTCTTAACGTTCTGAGTTGAAATTCCGCCGAGGTCGACTTTGCCTTTCATCCTATCGCGGTTGATAAATTAAGTACCAGTTCCGTACTAGGGTCGACCTAATCCACAGGCATCCTCCCCCACAATTTAGGGCCTTTTACTTTTTATCTTTTTGCTATCATTAGAATAAATACTAATTAAATCCTGGAGCAATATCATTGACTGTCTCTACCCTTATAAAAAGGAAATAGTTGTCATTTTGTATGTCTGTTAGAAATTGTATCAAACTTCAGCGATAGAAATTGTGCACCAAGACAGATGACACCCGCTCGTCTGAAATTACCGACCTTGTTCCAAACTTTGAAACTAATATTTTGACAAAATTAATGAGGCGTACTGGCAGGTTTGTTAGCGCAAGGGATAAAATGCTAAAGCGCTTTGTGGCATTTCTTTCAGTGCTTTACGTTTTGATTTCAAATATCGCCGAGGTCACTTTAACCTTTCATCCTTTTCTAGTCAATAAAATAAGTACCAGTTAAGTACAAGGGTTCATGTAATCGACTAACCTCACTCCCCCAATATTCTAAGCCTTGTGCCTATAGAAAAAGAATATTTTGACAAAATTTGCGCTCTGAGTTCAAATCCTGCCAAGGTCAACTATTACTTTCACGCTTCCGTTGTCGATAACACAATATCAGTTGATTGAGTACTGTAAGCAATCTAATAGACTAAACACGTCTATTACATTTGAGCCGTTGTGCCTCAGTAAGAAATAAAATTAACGAGTAAACGTGTGAATTCGCCATTTTCCCTTCACAAAGTGGGCAAGAAGTTATGTCAGAAAGTTATTGTTTCGGTTTTAGAAGCAATAACTTTGTATTACTTTTGAGTAGTGACTGACAAGGTGCAATAGCATGTGTATAACGCGGTTTCGATTCCTACTTAAAGCCACTTTCACTTATGTCTCCGTAAACATGACTTTCCTTTTACATGTGTGACTTAATACCTCGCTCATCATTTACTGCCTCTTCCTATTTTCCTTTACGTTTACTAATTCCTCTTCTACAGAATTTCAAATAATACCATTCAACTTCGTCAATATATTTCCCTCTCATTCACCCTTCTTTTATCTGTCCTCTCGTTCCACTGTATCCCCCATCAACCCACTAACGCTCACCTTTTCTCTCAGCCTCTTCTCCGTCTGGCTTCTTTTCTCACATTTCGTTCTTCGCCATTCATGTTCTTTTTCATCCTGCTTCTTTTCATCTCATTGCATTCCTTCCTTCCTCTCTACCATTTTAAAAACCATTTCCTTCTCTTTTTTTCCCTTCTCCCCACCTGCTTCCATTCTTATCTCCCTTGTTTGCAGTATTTTTCTCCCACCATTGCCGCCGCCAATACCACCACCATCACCACCGCCGCCGCTACCATCCCACCATTGCCGCCAATGCCGCCAATGCCGCCACACAATTCTACGTTACACATTGTTCTTGCCTTCTACTCTGCCATCATTTATCCGGTTCCAAACATGAGTCATTGTATTATCAAAATGACCGGGTCCGACCTATTCTGGTTGGTAGGATGGAGACGCGCATCCTTTGGCAGCACCATTCCAGCCGCCTCTCCCCTGCCTACACTCACGCCGACTCTGTTCTGTCTCTCACCGCTACCCAAATCCATTCCGCCCACTTCTAAATGCCATTCACTACCGGCACAAGAAGACAGTAGCTGCTGGGCAATATCTACAGGAGTGCAAAATCTAAACAAGATATTAACCCTACCCTCATCCACCACATCACATACACACACACACATTCACACACACACACACACACACACACACAAACATACACACACATACACATACATATGCATACGCATATACACACGCACGCACGCGCACACACATACACACGCATACACACACATACACGCACACATACACACGTGCACACAAGCACACACACATACACACACATACACAAAAACGCACGCGCACACGCACCCCGATCTTTGATTCAGTTCCTTCGAAGTAATTATAAAATAAATAAATAACTAAACAAAAATAAAATCATCTTCCTCCTCTGTCCATTGTCTCCATGGAGTTAAGAAACCATGAATGTCAAGCGCATCGTCTGAAGCTATTATGTTTTTTCTTCTTTTTTGTTCTTTCGGAGGATTTTATGTAACTATACACTGTTTTCTTTTCTCTTTTACCTTCTCTTTCTACTCCCTTCTTTACTCTCCATCGGAGACGTTTTGCCTGATCAGTTAACTCTCTGGGCCTTGGTGGCCTAAAGGTCAAACGTTCATTCCATACCGCACGCTTATGAGGCCGAGGGTGTTACTCTTCATGGTTTAGTAAAACCTGTAGAAGATTATTATAATTACAACTCCAGTATCACAGTTGAGTGGTCAACGGTAATAAGAACATCGAATGGGCAAAGCAGCCAACTTGGCAGCAGTCAGTCAACCTGACAACAGTAGGAGCTAAATATTTCTCTAGTCACACCCTACTATGAAAATATAGAACACATTTGAGGATGTTGTCATATATATAACTTCGAAATAAAAATGGATTGATTCACAGAGAAAACGCATATGATCATAGATCTACTCGATGGGGCCAGATCTGGGTTTCAACAGCAACAAAAATCAGCAACAATTACTACTACTGGCAGCAGTAATTCTTTAATAAGTCGGGCATATATTGGTTTTCAAATCTGGTACAAAGCTAGCAGTTTCGTGGGGGAGGGGGGAGTCGATTACGTTGACCCCCATCCCTTCACAATGTTCAGCTGGTACTTATTTTATCGTCTCCGAAAGGATGAAGGGCAAAGATGACCACGGCCGAATTTGAAATCAAAACGTAGAAACGGACGAAATGCCGCTAAGCATTTTGATTAGTGTGCTAACGATTCTGCCAGCTCGCAATCTCAATTCGGGTATTTTGGCTCAGGGTTAGCAATTTTGGGGGAAGGGGTAAAGCGATTACATCGACCCCAGTGCTCAACTAGTATTTATTATTTTGTCGACACCAAAAGGATGAAAAGCAATGTCGACCTCGGCTGAATTTGAACTCAGAACCTAAATTCGCTGTCTAAATTCGGGCTTATATTGGTTTCGCATTTTGGCTTAGAGCAGGCAGTTTTGGAGGAAGCAGTAAGTCGATTACATCGGCCTCAGTGCTGAACTTGTATTTATTATTTTCTCCGAAAGGATGAAAAGCAAAGACGACGACGGCGGAATTTGAACTCAGAGCGTAAGGAAGGGCAAAATGCCGCAAGGTATTTCGCCCGGTGTGCTAACGAGTCTGCTAGCTCGCCGGATTAATTCGAGCAGCTATTAAAATTTGTAGAACAATCTTTTCTACTCAAAGCACAAGGCCCGAAATTTTTGAGGAGGGGGCCAGTCGATTAGATCGACCTCAATACGCAACTGGTACTTAATTTATCGACCCCGAAAGAATGAAAGGAATTTCGACTCAGAACGTAAAGACAGAGGAAATACCCACGTTCAAACATATTTACATACAGTAAACGCCGATACGCACACAAACACATACACAATCACATATGGTTTATTTTTGCAAGCTATTGCTATTATTAGGCGGTGAGCTGGCAGAATCGTTAGCACACCGGACAAAATGCTTAGCGGCATTTCGTCTGCCGCTACGTTCTGAGTTCAAATTCTACCGAGGTCGACTTTGATATTTGGGGTCGATATATTAAGCTCCAGTTACGCACTAGGGTCGATGTAATCGACCTATCCCCTCGCCTCAAATTTCAGGCCTTGTGCCTATAATAGAAAGGATTATTATTATTGTCGTTAAGGCGGCTTGCTGGGAGAGTCGTTAGCACGTCGGGCTAGGTGCTTAGCGTCATTTCGTCCGTCTTTATGTTCTCAGTTCAAATCCACTCTGATCAATTTTGCCTTTTATCGTTTTGGGGTCGATAAAATAAGTACCAATTGAGCACTGGGGTCGATGAAATCGACTATCACCTGTGCCAAAATTCCAGACCTTGTGCTTATAGTATAAAGGATTGTTGTTGTTGGAAGTATTTAACTTTAGGTAAATCCTGACTGAGAACTCTTGAGAACAAAAATTCCAACTGCTACGATTCTGTCTTTTTTTATTTGTTTTTAGTGGTCTATACAATATCTAGTACTTCCTTGCTTCACTTAAAGTAGCAGAATATGATTTGAGAGAGATGCATTTTCAAGCAGGTTAGCCACTGCCACATGAAGACTTCCATGGATTGCTCAAGTTATGAGACCAGTGAGTTGTTAGGTAGAGAGCCGTATTGAAATATATTGTATTTGTCCTTTTAAAGTTTGAGTTCACATTAACTAGAAATTAACTATTACACTTTGTTCCTACGAAGACAATGAAATGGGTACAAGCACATGGACGTAGTAAGGACGTTGGCAACGGAGGAGGTTTCAAGTATTAAAATTAATCCAACATCAGTTGCTTAATTTGCATTTATGTATCTGTAAATTGGTTTCAAATTTTGCACAAAGCCAGCAAGTTCGGTGTAGCGGGTAAGTCGGTCACATCGGCTCCAGTGCTAAAATAGTACTTATTTTATTATTTTATCAACCCGGCGAAAATTGAACTCAGAACGAGAAGACAGACGAACGCCGCAATGCATTTTGACCGGCGTGTTAACGACTCTGCCAGTTCGCCGCCTTATCTGTATAAGAAGGTGTGTCGAAAAGTTCCTGGCTTGAAGAAGAATTTCGTCTCTGGCTATATATACGTGGCAATATGTTTGTTTTGATTCTGAGATTGTCCTCTCCCCCCCACCTACAGACATTATTTATGTTCATGATTATTTAAATTAAATTCACATCAAAACAGACCGATAGGATGAGTACCGGACTTAAACCATAAATACTGAGGTTGATTTTTTCGACTACCATTTCAGGCGGTGTCCCAACATAGCCACAGTCTAATGACTAACACAAGAAAAAGGTAAAAATTAAAATACAAGGAAGTGGATTAGTAAAAATCGTTAAAGCATCAGAAGAGAAGCCTTACAGTCTTTGCAGCGGTTATTTTTTCTTTCTTGTCCAAATCCAGCCATGGCTCACCTGGCTGACAGACTTCATTCGTTGTCCAATTTAACACCACTTTCTTGTGATACCTCTTTCTTAGTGCCGTAAGTGGAGTCCATACTGTTGCAAGCATTTGGTAAATGTCTTTGTATTGGAGATTATTCTCTTCTCTACTTCCCACCAATTTCGGAGGTCCTGGCGAAATAGCAGCTAGTGGGTGCTTGAAAAGAACGAGCGAAACCACTCCCAGGGTTGTATACGTATATATACTTACAGATTACCGTTGTTCTTCGTGACTAAATGGTTATGATTCAAGAAAAGAAAGGACAAATCTATGCGTTTGACAAACAATCCATGAGCTTCCGTGAACTTCATATGTTTGTGTTTGTGTTACATTTCTACACATATTTACACACGCATATACAGATATATGCACACACACATACACATAAAATATAGATATTATTAAAATACAATAATATTATTATCCCGCAAAATAAAGCACCGTATAGGTACAATTATAAATATGATGTAGTGGTACATCAAGTACCATTATTTGCTGGAAATAACAGTCGATAACCGTTCGACGCTGAGTAAAGCGTCACTGAATATATTGAGGCAGAGATGTGTGCGAACGGCAAATATAAAAAAAATTGTTTTACCTCTAAGGAGAACGATAGAGCAATGGACAACCTAATACTCGAGTTTCGAACTTTTCAGAATACATGCATTAACGTAAATCTGATTGGCTCTCTTCAGTTCGGTCTACCACGAATGACTAATTTTAAAATAGCCACCACATCAATGCCTGTTTACTCAGCCGATAGCTCCAGCAATAATCAGAACCGATATCAGATAAATTTATCGACTGGTATTTCCAGAAAATAATGGTACTTCGTGTAATATATATATATATATACATAAATACACACACACACACACATATATATATATATACACACACATATACATACATACACACACACACACATATATATATATATATGTAAATATATATACATTTATATATATATATATATATATTTAGACAGTATTTATATACACACGTATATATACACACACACACAGATATATATATATGATTCAATTGAATTAGGTACTTAAGTTGAGGCACCTCGTTAGGTCGAAATAATATACACACGCAACAGTAGTAGCAGAATCATTGAATATGTTTTGCTCGGTGGATTTTAGAATATGTTAAATCATTTGGAATGTCCTTGATTGTAAAGTTCATGTATTAATCTGAAGAAAACGGTGTCTTTATAATGATATAATGTACTCATTAATCAATTAAAGGAGTCGTTAGGAATGGCCATAATGAATTGACACCTGTCCTTCAATTGTTATGTATTGTTATGCCTGTGTGCGTATATATATATATATATATATATATATATATATATATTTATTGTTGTTGACACTCCGTTGCTTATGACGTCGAGGGTTCCAGTTGATCCAATCAACGGAACAGCCTGCTCGTGAAATTAACGTGCAAGTGTGACAAGGCTGGCCCCTTGAATTACAGGTACAACAAAAACAGGAAGTAAGAGAAAGTTGTGGTGAAAGAGTACAGCAGGGTTCACCACCATCCCCTGCCGGAGCCGCGTGGAGCTTTAGGTGTTTTCGCTCAATAAACACTCACAACGCCCAGTCTGGGAATCGAAACCGCGATCCTATGACCGCGAGTCCTCTGCCCTAACCACTGGGCCATTGCACCTCCACTGTATATAAACATACATATACAAGTAAATACAAATACCCCCACCTCCATAGACGCACGCAAGCACGCACAGACACATATACACACACATAAACAGACACAAAAACACACACACACAGATATATACACACACATACAAATATATGCACGCATACACATATACATATACAGAAATATATACACACACACATACAGCACTAACACATTTTCACACAGCATTCTTATATTTTTACTCATCCACACTCTCACTCATTCTCTCACTCACCTTCACAGTTTTCCACACACTTAGACATTCATTTATACCAACACTCAGTCATTCATTCTCTAATCTCTCTCTCTTACTCCTCCCCACTCCACACGCGGTTCACATCTTCACTCATGAACTCTTTTTTAACCGTCTCCCTCTTTCGCTTATGCAAATATTCCTTTAGGTCAGTTAGGGCAAACTGTGGCCCTTGGGACTCTCTGAACGAAAACTTACCTCGAATTTTATTCAATAGTGCAGTCCACCTAATGAGTTATATCTCATGCGGCCCGATTCTCAAAAAACTGGCTCAGGTGTGCTTTCGGCTTTTATACATTCTCACCATTTCATTGGAAAGGGAGCCTTTATGAGGTCAATCGATTTACTAGAAATAACAACCAAAACCTCCTTGAAAACAAAAAAAAAAATGAATAATGTCAATGGTCCACTATTCTATATACAGAAGAACAATCGGCGTAGTGGTCATGGCTGTAATGACCTTTGACCATAGACTAACTAAGGGCTCATCTACAACAACAACAATCACACATTCTTTCATTTTCTTTCTCTCCTCCTCTCTTTCTCTTACACAAACATACTTAACAAGACCATTACTCCCACGCACCCTTCATTATACTCATTCTTATCCCCCCTCTCTCTCTCATACCCATTCACCTCTCTCTCTCGCACTCATTGACGCATATTCATTCACACTTACCAGTTCCTTCATCACATACACATTCACTCTTTTTGTCACGCATTCATGCATGCCTCACTCTCACATCAGAACATAATCATTCGAAACTTAATTCACTCACTCATTCGCTCACACATTCACTCACTCATTCATTCACTCACTCACTCACTCACTCATTCTCACGACAGACACACACTTATTCTGATTTCACTCATTCACTCACACGCTCAATCACGCTCTCATTCACACACTCACTCACTCACTCACTCACTCACTCACTCTCACAGCAGACGCACACTCATTCTAACTTTCGCTCATTTGCTTACACACTCATTCACACTCACTCACTCACTCACACTC
>NC_068987.1:71662271-71664114 GCF_001194135.2 Octopus bimaculoides | reverse complement strand
TCACTCACACTCACTCACACTCACTCACTCACTCACTCACTCACTCACTCACTCACTCACTCACTCACTCACTCACTCACAACAGACGCACACTGATTCTGATTTCTCTCATTCGCTAACACGCTCTCACACTCTCATTCACACACTCACTCACTCATCACATAGTTATTCATCTTTTCTCTCTCTCTCTCTCTCTCTCTCTCTCTCTGTCACACATACACATTCACACGTTAACACTCACACGTACACACATACATACATTCACACCTTCGCTCGGTAGTTCATTCGATCACATACCACTTCGTCTCCCACTACTCCCTCTCACATCACACATTCCTGCAAATACACAAATACTCATTCATTGAGACGTTCATTCTTCCATGCGCTCATTATCCGCCTCTAAACCTCCCCCTCTCTCTCTTTCTCTTTTACTCATACGGTGAGAGACAAACACACACACACTCATCCCAGCCTTCACACCTTACTTCATTCAGTTGCACGCACATTCACACAATTTTCTTCCTTCCTTCCTTCCTTTCTTTCTTTCTTTCTTTCTTTCTTTCTTTCTTTCTTTCTTTCTTTCTTTCTTTCTTTCTCTCTCACACACACATACACGCACACGCACACACACGCTCGTAAACACATATGTACAGGCACATTGAATACATACAAACACTCAAAGCAACATGCACATTCATAGATACATGCACACATTTGCACGCATTTCTTTCAACCTCAGTTACTCATTTAACCACGTACTCATTCAACTTTTCTTGTCATTTACTCTCTTTCTCGCTCATTCCTTCCTTACACACACACACACACACACACACACACACACACACACACACACACACACACACACACACACACACAGACACACACACACACAAACACACACACACACAGACACACACGCAAACATTCATTTAGGCGTTCACTCACTAAAGGTTCGTTCAGTTACACACTGAAACACCTTTGTCTCACTGTCTTTCGCCATTTTCACCCCCTCCCCCTCTTTTCCTCTCCGCCGCACTTATTCAGAACTTCAACAGCCCTCTCATTCACCCACACTCTCTCCCCTCTCTTTTTCTCTCTTTGACATGCATACAATCATTCAAATCTTCGTTCGTAGCTCACACACATCTTTCTTTCAAACACATACATACACATTCACACTTTCGTTCACACCCTCTTTTTAACTTCTCTTCTCATACACAAACATACACTCACTCATCCTTGTCTGTCTGTTTGTCTGTCTGTCTGTCTCTCTCTGTCACTCTCTCTCTCACTCTCTCTTCCTTACTCATACAAACATTCGCACGCTCATTTCTCTCATACATACACATACATACACTTAGATCATCTACCACACACTCATCTGTCTGACTTTTTGTCTGTCTGTTTTTCTGTCTGTCTGTCTATGTAGCCCCCTCTCTCTCAAACGTACACACACACACGCACAAACACACACACACACACACACACACACACACACACACACACACACACACACACACACACACACACACACACACACACACACACACACACACACACACACCAACTTACATTCACAGAAACACTTACGCACTCAATTACCACTCGTACACAAACATACACAAGTTCACGCATTCATTCACGTCTCTCTTGCATTCTCTTGGACATACACACACACACACACACACATACACATTCACTTAGGCACTCACTCACCTATACCTTCCTTCCCCCATCAATTATTTTCATACAGAAAATATGTTACTCTCAAATAACATAATAAAAACAATGAACGCTGGACTTGAATTAGTTTTCTCGCAACTGATTTCATTTCGTCCATTTT
>NC_068987.1:71659961-71660336 GCF_001194135.2 Octopus bimaculoides | reverse complement strand
TATATATATACATACATGTGAGTTTCTGAGCATGAGAGTGCTATGTGACAAATAAAGAGACGAGATTGACTGAGACAGATACAAAAATAATGTATGTGTACATGTATTAGTAAGTGTTAGCATGTGCGTGTTTACGTCTGCGAGTGTGTGTGTGTGTGTGTGTGTGTAACTATATATTATATTTATGCGTTACTTTCTGTTAGTATGTGCTGTCAGCTGTATAATTATCTTCTCTATTATTCGCAGTTCCTCTCCTTCTCTCTTTGTCTCTCACACAATCTCTGTCTGTGCATACACATATTTTCACATAAAGATACACAAGCATGTATGTGTGTATGTGTGTGTGTGTGTGTGTGTGTGTGTGTATGTGTGTGT
>NC_068987.1:71657815-71659951 GCF_001194135.2 Octopus bimaculoides | reverse complement strand
TGTGTGTGTGTGTATGTGTGTGTGTGTGTGTGTGTGTGTGTACAGACATATATGTATATGTGCATGCATATCACTAGCGCGAAATAGCTCAGTTTCCTCTCGAAAATTATAAATTAAAGCAAGAATCTATAACTTCCTCATTAATGTCAGCAAGATTCACGCTTGCACAAAGCCGTACGAATGCCGCTGAGTCATAAGCTTTTGAGAGTCCGTCCAACCCATTAAAAATATTTTCCGCCTATTTATTTTTATAGTGACACTTGTTTTTATAATATCCCATCAATGTAGAGTGTTCGCGAGGATCGGAGACAGGAGAGCTTTTAAAGTTTAAATCTGTCGGTGCCGCGATCAAATACGGCGGGAGAATTTTTTGTTGTTGTTGATGCTTTGTATACTCCGTCGTGAATATAATAGAGAGATATAGATAGATAGATACATACATACATACATACATATATATATAGAGAGAAAGAGTGAATATTTTTCTTTCGTTCTCGTGTTGGTTTCGATCTTTGTTGTGTACATAGTGGGGTACTGTCTCCAAGGATATAATCCATTTTATGTACCTCAGGCTAGGCGGGTTTTCAATTCTGAACACAAAATGACTAAATGAATACGGTAAACTATTTTACACAAAGCTCTATTGTTTTCGCTAAACTTCCAAGAATATGCCACCGTTGTGTTTTAGCAAAATCAGTGGAGCACCAGAGACAGAATTCGTTGCGATATTCAATTACTTTATGTTCTGAGTTCAAATCTTATCACCGAAATTCGTTTCTCTTCTCTTTGGAGAGATCCTTTAAAATACCTAGGATCAACAATGTCCATTCAACACAAATTTTCACTAATTTATGACCATGCGTTAGTATTAGATTCAATATTATCGAGATAATTTCACCGTCCAGTGTACACGAATCATACCTTGTGTCCGCTGAAAAACCTGATTATCTATCTATCTATCTATCTATCTATCGATAGGCAGATACATACGCTTACATATAAAGGTTTTCTGTATTTGTATGATAACTTGTAAGTCTATTGTCGAATATATCGGCAGTTTGCTGCATTATTAACAGGTTTAACTTTTACAGTGTCTAGCTTTCCTCTTGCATTCACTCTCTCCCTCATTCTACTACCATTCCCTGTTCAATCATTCATTTGCTGCATTTTACATTCTCAGTTCAAATCCTACCAGGTTAAATTTACTCTGTCAAGTACTGGTACAATTTCATCGACTAACCACTTCTACTAAATTTCAGGTCTAGTGCGTGTCTTAGAAATAATTATAGCTATCGAATTTGATCTCATTGTCCATAGGTCTGCTCAACCAGAGTTTAGCCGAGAGCAGCAACGGTAGTACCAGCACCAACAGTAGCATCAGGAACAGCAGCAACAACATAATGGCGAAATATCTTTCCAAGTCCAGGTTACGTCTTGAAAAAGAGAGCCATTTTGAACGTCATAGTCATTAATGAATTATGTCCCTAAAAGTGAAATCGTCAGAGCTGGAAGAACGTTGTTCGTATTCTTCACGGTTTGAGTCAACTTAGGTTTAAAAATCTCAGGCATGGTCGTGTGATTAGAATGTTCGCTTCACAACCAGGTGGTTCCTGGTTCGATGGTTGATGGTATCGTACAGAACATTGGCCGACAATTTTCCTCTGTAACCTCTTTCGATCAATGTTCTTCAATGGTTGTCGGGACGATGTAGAGAACGTCACACTCACACACGCGTGGGTGTGTGGTAAGACACTTGCTTCTTAACCACATAGTTCGGGGTTCAGTCCCACTGCGTGGAACCTTGAGGAAGTATCTTCTACTATAACCTCGGGCCAACCAACGTCTTGTGAGTGGATTTGGTAGACAGAAACTAAAAGAAGCCCATCGTGTGTATATATATATATATATATATATATATATTGGAAAATTTGGAGGTGATGTACAGGAATTATATATTAGAAAAAATAATAATCAGGCGCTCAGATGTCTGGATGGTTGTACATTTACAGATGTTTATTCATGTCACATGTTTTATAAATTATCGCTTTCACCTAGTTTTGTAGGGTTTTCAAATTTTGATTTCACCTTGAGAGGCTGTTTCTTTTTATAGTATTATATATACACACACACACACAC
>NC_068987.1:71656705-71657691 GCF_001194135.2 Octopus bimaculoides | reverse complement strand
ATATATATATATATATATATATAATATGAGGAGTTAAGTTCACTTCTAAACGAATAGGTACGTTGAATAAGCATCACAGTTCGTCGGCTGTTAGGCTTCAAAATCATAGCTAAGGCTGGATCAAGGGATCCGTATCAGGGTTTCGTTATAGCAGGTATATATTATATTAGAAGAAAAATCAAAAACAAAAGCAGAATGGGTATCTCAGCTCATTTAGATACTAATAGCAACACCACTAATACTAATATTAACAACTCTAATACGACCACTACCACCACTGCTACTACTACTAATACTAATATTGTTAATAATAAAACCATTACCACTACTAATAACAGTAATAGTAATAGTAATAACAACAACAACAACAATTATAATACGATCCAATTCCCTAATAACACCCTTAATTTTAATTTTTATTTCACCATAATTAGTACTATATCTTCTCTTTTCACTAATAACACTCGTAGGACAGATAGCTGCAATTGCCGATCCGCGATCGAATGCCCATTGCAAGCCCACTGCAGAAGGTTTAACGTGATATACAAATGCACGGTCCACAACATATTGCATAATTCTACTAACTATCATATCGAGTTTATCATTAATTTTAAAAAGAGATATTCTACACATAGAGACTCATTTAAGTATGAGGAGCATTGCAAATCTGCTTCCCTAGCCAACCATATACACCATCTAATAAACAAAATGGTACCATAAAGGGTATCATGAGCCTTTATAAATTCCGGGGTCCCATACAAAGGCCAGCGATCTACTTGTGGACTATGCCTAAAATAAGCCTCCCAATTATTAATGCATAATTCACCGCAATTACTAAATAAACAACACGAAGCTTTTTCTACATGTTGTCATAGGTTCTATCACACCTTTAAATTCTTCCATAGGTCCAAATGCAAACAAAATCAACACGCATAACACATCCATCCATGGTCGTTACAATATATATATATATATATATATATATA
>NC_068987.1:71654831-71656591 GCF_001194135.2 Octopus bimaculoides | reverse complement strand
TGTGTGTGTGTGTGTGTGTGTGTGTGTGAGAATATGTGTGTATATGTGTGTATGCATATATGTGCGCTCATGTGTGTGCATACATATATGTGTATGTATATATGTACATGTATGTATGTATATGTATGTATATATGTGTATGTATATATATATATATATATATGTGTGTGTGTGTGTGTGTACCTGAGTGTACGATCTCTTCTATTTCCTCTACCTCTCTATCAACATAAGTATCTTAGAAGATAGCTAGGCTTTCTTTTCTTTTAGTTCTCTATCGACATAAATAACTTAGAAGCTAGTTTCATTTCAAAGTTTTTAGGTTTTGTAGTTTTTTAGGCTTTATTCTATTTTTCTTACTTTGTAATTTTAAGCTTAGGTTTTAGTTTTTAGTCTTTAATTTTTAATTTTAAGTTTTAAATCTAATTCTTAATACCTTATCTCGTATCATTTAAATGCTATTAAACTTGAAATATAATTCTAAATATCAGTGCTAGCCACTATAATATCGTTCTTTGTAACTCCCACATTACTGAAACTTTAATGTTTGACCTCTCATCCCGATACAATACTGACATATCTCTATCATTACGTTTACTTTTATTATATTTTTATACTTATTTTTACTCATTTATACTATTTTTATTCCATTTCTCCTCCCTCTTCCATATACACCCAGTCAGAAAACTCATGAGATCTCTATCATTACCTTTACTTTATTTTATCTTAATTGTTTTCTTATTTATTTACCCTTTTTATCCCTATCTAATTTTTATTCCTTTCTCCCACCCCCTCTTCTTTCTCGCTTCCTCCTCTCTCTCCCATGTATACCCACTCACAAAACTAATTTATGTCTACCTTACTTTCTCGCTCTACATACACATTTACAATATGAATAAACCATTCAAAATACTGCCAAAATACTGCCTGGATTTGACTGGAATTTTAGCTAAGGACTTGTAACCTTCATGGAAATACCGACCAAACATCCATATCCTATGGAAAAAGATGAGCTGTGAACATTATTCTCTTGCCTTTATTCTTCTAACTACCTTTACTCTTTATTCTTCTATTTACTCCTTTATTATTATATTTTATTCTTTATAAACTGTGAATTTTATTCCTTGTAAACTGTAAATTTTCCCTATCTAAAATATTCATACCATGTCTCTGATAATGGAATGCCCAATGCGTTTACGTGCTAACCTACCACTTCGGTTATCCCACAAATGACTGTAAGACTTCAAATTCATCTTACCCAAATTAAATTATTCTAAATGACTTGAGATACTCATTCTGCCTTGGTTTTTGATTTTGCCTATAATATAATATAATATAATATAATATAATATAATATATATATATATACACACACACACGTGTATGTGAGTGTGTGTGCGTCTTTGTATTTTGTCCCCCAACATTGTTTGACAATTAGTGCTGATGTGTTTACGTCCCCGTAACTTAGGAATTCAGCAAAAGTGACCGATAGAATAAGTACCAGGTGGTGCTCCGTCATAGGTATATGTATATTCTTTTACTTGTTTCAGTCATTAGACTGCGGCCTTGCTGGGGCACACCGTTGAAGGATTTTTAATCAAGCCAATCGACTACAGTACTTATTTGATAAATCAGATACTTATTTTATCGGTTATTTTTTTGCCGAACCGCTAAGTTACGGTGACATAAACACACCAGTATCGGTTTTCAAGTGGTGGTGTGTGAAAACACACATGCACACACATGTGTGTATGTATATATAT
>NC_068987.1:71652393-71654784 GCF_001194135.2 Octopus bimaculoides | reverse complement strand
TATATATACACTTTGCTTTTCTCGCCGACCGCCGAAGCGACTGATCGTATCTTCTCTAGTCTCTCACTTTCAGCCCGTTTGGCTGTCTATCTGTTGTACTTTCGTTGCAAATCCTTTATGATAGCCCTATTAGCGTTAGCCATATTTACGTCTCCTGTCTGGCCCTAATGTTGCATTCTGTCTATTTATTTCAGTTTGTTCGTATGTCTACATTTTGTCTTCTTGGGTTTCGTCTTTTCTCTTGTCCGTCCACTAATGGTCTCATCTTGAACCACATTTATTCAGGTTTCTATGTCCAGTTCTATATTCCATATTTATTTATTTCTTGTTTGTTTGTTCACCTTCAGTCATGTTTGGTCCCTTATTCGTTGGCTCGCCATTTCCCAGCGGCTTCATTCTGCCGGTACCTCCAGAAGGGAAGTAATATTATCGCTGAAGGCGCGAAATTCCGTTTGACCCTCTGACCGATAACTGACGAGGATTTGATGATTTTATGTGTCTGTTTTCCGTTTGTTTCTGCATTTCGTATATGTATCCACTCACAAAGCTTTGGTCAGCCCGAGACTATAGTAGAAGACACTTGCCCAAGGTGACGCTCTGTGGGATTGAACCGGGAACGCTGTGGTTGTGGAGCAAATTTCTTAGGATACAGCCACGCCTGCGCATATACATACTCACACACATACACACACACACGCACGTGCACACACACATGGAAATAATTTGAATAAAACGAGCTGCATTTTTAACATAAAAGGTAAATATTTCTATTACATAGCTATATATATACGAAAATAAAGATATTATCATATTACAATTTTATTGTAAAAACATTAGTATGGTTTAACAAGGTGAGGTTTACACATACTATATGACTGAAAAGTTTTCGTGCAGAAAATAGGTTCTCGTATAAAAAAGATTTCCTATAAAAAAGTTTTCATATAAAAAAAGATAACGTGCAAAAAGTTTTACTGAATAAAACTGCAATGCAGGTGGTAGCCAAAAGATTTTTGCAGGAGAAGGAAAATTTCATTTTACTTACTGGTTTTGCTTTCGATCAGCTTATATGATTGCACGTATGTATGTATGCATATATGTATGTGTGTATGTATGTATGTATGTATGTATGTATGTTTGTATGTATGTATGTATGTATTTATATAAGGGCATTGCTACAGAATAATGCCACACAACAGATTTCCCAAATAAACACATTTTAGTGGGAAGTCTGTTGTGTGGCATTATTCTGTAGTAATGCCCCTATATAAATATAAACGAATAATTATATTCTTGGGAATAGAAATTTCCCTTATGAATTTTTTTACACATTAGCTTCCTGATAAAATTGTTGTAAAAGATTTTTATCCTATTTTGAATTTATGTATGTATGTATGTATGTATGTATGTATGTATGTATGCATGTATGTATGTATGTATGTATGTATGTATGTATGTATGTATGTATGTATGTATGCATGTTCTCTTTCTCTTTCTAATTTTAGAGCAAATTTTGACCAACTATCTACTTGGTAGTATGGTTGTGAGGGAAAGTATCTTGTTTTAACCATCAGTCTTTAAATCTGAATAAGGTCTTGCAGATTTTTATAGTCCATGTATGTATGTATGCATGTTTGTATGCGTTGAATTTAGCGCATGCTCACCGATGTAATGTTCGACATTGTAATACGAAAAAATAAATAAATAACTGAAAGTGAAAATATTCAAAGCTGTGGAAATTTTCCACTTAGAACAAAATGAATAACTCAGAAAAAACCCCACATAACTAGAGGTCACGTTTCTGCAAACCAAACGGCGGTTTCCTTCGTCAGTCAGCTTTCAGACAGACAAGGTAACAATCATTAACATTTCGGCAGTATAACACGCCACGATGCGAAAATGAGCGAGAAATCGTTTTGAATTTGCTAATACCTTTGTTAGCGTAAACTTACTCTCTATGGAGTAGGCTGCTTTCGATAGGTTTTAGAAATACATTATTAGAAGCAAAGTAATCAGACCGATGCTAGAACATCGCCAGTTGGAAATTCATGAACATGACGAAAAAAAAAAAAAGAACAAAACAAAAAGGTCCAAACTCACACGTTACAAATACAGTCTGTTAGCGGAATAGTAAAAATATGCAAAGCTTTCCTGAAGTTCAAAATGTGAATGCATTTTTATCATCTACATTCCCATGATGGAGCGTTGTATCTTTGAAACTGGCTCCTTCCTATAGGAAGATGTCTAATAATTAAAAGTAGCAGAGAACACACACACACACACACTGATACGCATCTATCTATCTATCTATCTATCTATCTATCTATCTATCTATCTATCTATCTATCTATCTGTCTGTCTGTCTGTCTGTCTGTCTGTCTGTCTGTCTGTCTG
>NC_068987.1:71646990-71649490 GCF_001194135.2 Octopus bimaculoides | reverse complement strand
AAGCCCAAATTTAATTCAGCTCATTCCTTTTGAGTTAATTCCACCAGGAGTAATTTTGAACTTCAGGTTCTGGAGTTTGGTAAAATAAGTACCATGAAATATCCTGGAGTAAATTCAGTCAATTATAAACCACCCCGCAAAACAGCGCTGTGTATGTGAAGTCAAATGAAATCGATAGTCTGAGTATATTTTCGATATTCTTTATCCAAAGGAAGAGATTTAGTGTCCATAACGTTCGGAGAACCTTCTCAGTATACATCTGTATAGTTATATCCATCCACTTATATGTATTTATTGTACACTTAAAACTTCATGCAATGAAAATGTGTGCAATATTTTGCTTTTTTATCGTTGTTAAAGAACTTTTATTATTTTTGTATCTTCAGACGACAGTTTATACAGGATAATGGACGTCGTTGTTAAAATAGAATCAATATTATTTTAGCAATATAGAAATCAGGTATGAAAATGAATAAAAAAACAGAAGAGAAACAAAACAAACCGTTAATATAGATATATCTAAAATACTGTAGAGATAAACTGGATAAAAGTAGCGCCTAATATAGGTGATGACTGATTTATGCATTTATATTAAACGATGAAGTTCTGTTACATAAATTCGTGTTAAAAATATTTTTTTTCAGCATTAAAATATAAGCAATTTATGACATTAAATGAATATTTCTCAAAGTTAGATACGTTAAGGTCGATAATTCCAGTAAATCAAATGGGTATTTCTTTTTCTTTCATCTATCCAAATGAATGCATTTTATAGCTTTCTGGGCGACATTATTTAATCTAATGTTCCAAGGGTTAAACATTAAAAACAAAAAACAAAAAACTAAAAGAGAAAAGTTAAATTTTTATACTGCATGCTCTCCTATCCACACAGCAAAATAAAATTAAAAAACAAACAAAGAACAAAGAAAATAAATTCAAAACAAAACAAGAAGCCTGTTGGAGATTATTAATTTCCCCAACTTTTCAAATATAGAACTAACAAATTTTATGATTATATCAAGGATAGAAATTTCAATGTTTGAATTTTAGTGGAGCGGATCCGCACCAACAATCACGTTTTTAACTCTTCTTTCTCCTAATATAGTAAAGCCACGGACAGTAACCGATTTTCTACAAGGCATTTACTTCCTGCATTAAAGTACACCTTATAGATTTCGGAAAGAAATCAGTTGTATACACACACAACCACATAATAAATATACACACAAACACATATAAATTCAAGCACATTAGAACATTATCTATGTAACCAAACCTGTACTTGCCAATATGCTACAAACACTATCACATTGCTGAGCTGTATTACCCGTCTGTATTCCTACGATCAATACCACAACGGTCTTCATTCTTCTAAACATGTGAACGGTGTCTAAAAGCCATACCTAACAACTATTTCTCTCTTCTGTGTTTTAGATAGCATATTAAATATTCTAATGAGTTTAATACGCCATCATCAGTTTAATGCGTTATCTATTACACGCAGTTAGCGTATATTGATATTTTCCCATCGGAACTGCTTTGTTCTGGAAATTATAACCCGCCATACTGTCAAGTGAATCTCAGTGTTTTACCCTTCAGGTTAAAACTGAACATCATTTCAAAAAATATCACCACGCTTGATTGGAGTAAGATGACCGTGGACCGAGTTCATGTCTACACCGACCAGAATATGTAACTTAATGTAACAACCAGAGGCAGAGTAAGACGATTGCAAGACACTGTTCAAAAACTGAACATTCTCTGATTATCTCGTGCCTATTTTAGACAATTGTGTAAAAATGGAGCAATATAGAAAATATGTTTTCAGGCACACAAGGATACGACAGCTGAAATTAAAACTCATGGCACGGGAGTATGCAGTTCAATATCTTATTCTTTTATCCGACTCACTTCCTGAAATTTCTCTCATGGAGTTATTGAAAGTGTCTATGAGAATAAATTCTACTAGTACTACTTATTACTTAAGCTTGCTTCCTAGGGGGCATCCCGGTTTTGAGTATAGTGGCTTTCATCGTCTTTGGTAGTGCTAAATTGCTTCAAATCTTTGAAAAGGGGCGCCATGTTTTCTTGGGCTTCCCTCTTTCCCTTCGCCCCTCTAATGATACCTATTGTGTAGCTGTTTTGGGTATGCATTCTTCTGGTTGTCGCAAGCGGAGATCAGCAAATCTCACTCTTCTGTTCGTCACAACCTCTAGTACGCTTGCGTAGATTCGCTATTTTCAGGACGTTAATGTTTCTGATTTTCTTCCTCTCGTGATGGAAAGTATTCAGTGTAGACACCATTGACGGAATACATTCAACCTCTGAGTGATCCAAGATGAGTGCCTTATTCAACGCAGTATTTTTCAACGTTTTTTGCCGCATGCACTTCTTCGATGTTTCAGAAAAAGGAAAAGAAAAGAACAAAAACTGCTTCTTGATGAACTAACAAAGTATACACACACACACACACACACACACACACACACACACACACACA
>NC_068987.1:71633778-71646940 GCF_001194135.2 Octopus bimaculoides | reverse complement strand
ATATATATATATATATATATATATATATATATATATATACAAATTATATATATATATGTATCTATATATATGTATATATATGTGTGTGTATAAGTATATATAAAAATGTATGTATATTATATATATATTGATCTATCTCTCTCTATATATATCTGTTTGTATATATGTATTTATATGTATATATATGGATATACATATATGTATATATGATTATATATATTTATATTTATGGATATGTATATATGCATTTATATATGTATATATATCCATATAGGGAGAATTCACAAAAAAAAACAACAGATGAAGACAGGTGGTGTAGAAAACAAATAGATGTATTAGTCTAACGCTCGCGAATTGAAAAAGTCTTTAACGTTTCGAGCCTACGCTCTTCCACAGAAAGGAACACAGAAAGAAACAAAGAGAGAAAAAATGTGTGTAGTGGTTAGCGATCTATCATGGCGAAAATATGTATACATACACGTATGCATGTATATATACACACATATGTATGTATATATACACATATGTATAGATGCACATATATGTGTGTATATACACAGATACATACATACATACATACACACACAGACACACACACACACACACACATATATATATATATATATATATATATATACATACATGCATAGTTTTAATAAAATCTTTATTGCAACTTATTTCTATGTTACTTATTTACGCCCCATTCCAAAACTCCATGTCCCACCAGAAGCTGCCGCAGCCCACCTGTCGCTTTTGAGTTTCACCTTGAGAAACGCCGCGACAATGTATTCTTCTACATTTGTTTAGAAAAATGGAGGTGGGAGTTGAGTATCATTTAAGGAAGAATTTTGACTACTATTTTTTAGGCTGGTTGAGCGAACACGCAGACGGTCCTTCGTCGGTGCATGGACAACAATAGTTGTAGGAAATCGCAGCAGTGGCAGCAAAAGCAGTAACAGCTACAGTAACAACAGCAACATCCCCAATAGCAGCAATAAACAATACTGAAAAAAAGAATTGTATAACAACAAAGAAAAGGAAAATAACGGTAGAATGAGAACGAACTATTAGCAACACAGTTTTTATGTCGGCTGATATTTAGAATTATAAAAATTAAAAAAAATACCCAGAAAACTGAAAAAACAAGTATATCAAACAAATACAAAATTAACTTAAAAAGCGTAGCATTTAAATATCATATAGATCAGTATAATGTTGTTTTTTCGCGACATTTTGGCCATTGAGAAAGATATAGCGATGCTTTAACTCTTCCGCAGGTGTTTTGCGAAGTTATACAACTTATATGCTTTTCACCATCTTTCATCACACTTACACATATTTCGATAAATTAGTAAGTGAAAAAAAAAACAAAAAAAACAATGTCTGATGCTTTTCTTTGAGACAACTTCATAATTAATTTTTCTAAGAAAGAAAAATGTACTTATGATTTCATCGTGTTTTTCTTTTTCTCTTATTGTCTATTTCACCAGTTTTGTAACAATAGAAGTCATTGTAATTCACCAGATGTTCATATTTATTATTTTTCTTTTTGATAGAGCGTTTGGTAAAAAATAACCATCTCGCTGGCTATAGGCTCTCAACGAGCCAATCATTGGTTTACTGCATTTAAAAGGGTGATAATGGCGAACGATTGTCTGTGGAACTGGGATGAAACAAATACCACAAGGAATGGGTTTTAAAGCACCATTTTACAATTTTTACAGCGTTCGGTGAGAAGTAAACATCGAAAAGCATTACACGTATACAAACATACATATATGAATGCTTACTTGGTACCTCATACTCGCACGCATATATGTATAGATGTATGCACATGTGAGTATGCGTGCATGTATGTATGTATGTGTGTTATGTGTGTGAGTGAGTGTGTTGTGTCCGTGTGTGTAACACCCGTTCAACCAAAGAGCCACCATTTGGAGAAACGTGGAAAGATATATATCACCGAAATATGTTAAACACATATATATGTGCATGCATATTTACTTACTCATACGCGCGTACACATATAGTGCGTGTGTGCGTGTGTGTGCATGTGTGTATGTGTGTAACACTTCTCTAGCCAGAATAGGAACCATCATTTGAAGAAAGGTGTAAAGAATAAAAAAAAGGGAAGGAAAACAAAAATACTATTGACACTACATTTCAGTAGTGATTTTGAGAAGATTTTTTTTAAACTCTACAACTATATAAAGTTGTATATTTGCCCGCTTAACCTGCTTAGGGTTTATCATCTCACGAAAGTTTACAAAGCATCATAGTTAGTATGCCAATGCGACGATCTTAAAATCCAGAGTCTGATCTGAAGAATATTTGTCGTATAATGTCACACTGCTAGGATAATATTTCTGTGCTGAAATATTAAATATATAGAAACTTTATTATGGGATGTGTGCAATACAAAATTGCACTGTATGGTTTAATTCATAACTGTCTAGTAATGATTTAAACCATACACTGCAGACACACACATACACAGACACACACACACACACACACACACACACACACACACACACACACACACACATACACACACACAAACCACACACACACATACACCTGCCTAGATGTGCATCTTCACAGCAAGAAACTATTGGTAGGTCGTATCTCTATACAGTGTACATTAAATATTTATCTCTTACTGGATGGAATACTTTTTTGTTGATCTTAACTTAACGGAACAGTAAACTATACATACATGCATACATACATACATACATACATACATACATACATGCATACATACATACAAGAACTTCTCATACTAAAAATCATATTTTTTCCTGTGATTATTTTGAAGAGTGTAGTTGTGCATTGTCACGCAGGAGAATAATACTTTTTCTGTCTACCAAAGCTCGCCATTTTCGACGCGATTTCTCATTTACACGATCAAGTTCTAGGCAGTGGACATCTGTCATTCTATGTTCCAGTTGCTTGTTCCAACAAACACTGGGAGAATCAAGATTTAGCAAATGTATTAGTTTAACGCTTAAAAGGAATGAAAAGAGTTTTGACGTTTCACATGTGATTTCTTCAGCAGTAAAAAGATAGGGAGGAACAATAAAGTGGATAAGAAAATGATGTTGGATGAGAATAAATGAAATATATATGCATGGCTAATATATATTCTTTTATACGTTTCAGCCATTTGATTGCGGCATGCCAGAGCATATATATATGTATATACATAGAGGTTATGAGAGGTAATGGTGTCAATAAGATCCAAAAGTGTCAGGTAATTCTGAGTAAGTGCTATGGACAGACTATAGTTAAGCTCATTCACATAATCACCGAACCTGGAGCTTAACTATAGTATGTATATACATATGCATATGAATATAAATGCATATATATATATATATATATAGATATACAGCGCAGGGAATCGTCAATTAGTAATAAAATTAATAATTAACAATCGTGCCGGGTAGCTCAGTATGAAAAAACCTTATCGGTAAAACCATTTATAATCATAAATATATAGGGATTAGCAGTATCCTGCTTCTCCAACATACTGAGAATTCAGAAATAGCAGCCTAAGAACTACTGATTCCAAAACTACAAATTTTTCTCTAATTGATAGCGATATTTATGGTACACACAGAACAAAAAACAGAAGAGAAGAGTAAAAACAAACCTGCCTTTAGTTAATTTGGTACGACGTTTTACGGTTAAGGGTATGAATTACCTCATTCCGATCTTCAGCCAAATATTCTAATAAATTTGCCAATGTCTAAATAACTCACGTTAATTTTGACCATGCGACATCAAGACCACGTGAGGCAGACATTAAGAAATTTATCGGCCAGTGAGTTTAAAATCTCTCACCCCAATGAATTTAATTCAGTGTGTGTCATAAATAGTCCCGCATAGAAAAAAGTCCCGTACGACTTGTTGCGGTTTAGCTATCCACCTTAGAGGTATTACTAGAAATAGAGATATACAGGGCAGGGAATCGTCAATTAGTAATAAAATTAATAATTAACAATTTTGCCGACTATTTATGACACACACGAGGCTCCGGCACGGGATGGTGATGAACCCTGCTGTACTCTTTCACCACAACTTTCTCTCACTCTTTCTTCCTGTTTCTGTTGTATCTGTAATTCAAAGGGTCAGCCTTGTTACACTGTGTCACGCTGAATATCCCCAAGAACTACGTTAAGGGTACACGTGTCTGTGGAGTGCTCAGCCACTTGCACGTTAATTTCACGATCAGGCTGTTCCGTTGATCGGATCAACTGGAACCCTCGACGTCGTAAGCGACGGAGTGCCAACAAACACGCACGCACGCGTTCCTGGCCAACACCCCCACGCCTCCACCCATATTCATCACTCACATGATTTGTTACGATGGGCTTTTGTATATGAGAACCTTATGTATATGATGATAAATGGTAAAAAGGAAAAAAAAACAACTCATATTCAACTAATTGAGAAGATGAAATTGGAGTACCAGTCACACCCAAATGAAAAGGATTGTTCAAAATCTCATCAGTGGTTTATTGACAGCTTAAGGATCAAGATCCTTCAGCATACCTGAAGTTCTTGACGAATCAGTTAAGGCTGAATATGCTCATGGGCACGCACGGGGCCAATAGATTGTAAAACACAATCGGAGCCGAAGGTTTTCAGCGTTCTGCCGTAGCGTGACCCTACTTATGAGAAGTTTCTCTGCTCAGTGCTTGTGGTTTGCCCTCATTTGCATTTGTTTTGTGCACCAAGTGTTTAACCTGCCTTTATTGTATTATATTGCTTGGTCACGCCACGCCGTGTATATGTGTGTATAGTTCCACACCTTTTTGTAACACATTTGTACGAGATGTTTCGTATCTGTAGCCTCTTATGACTAATAAAGAAAGGGTTGTTTTTGTTGTTATTATTATTAGTAGTAGTCGTAGTCGTAATAGTTTGATTATAATAACATTTATAAACCCTCTGTTCCTCAGGCTTCATACGTTAAGGTATCTTCGGAAAACTGCTCTCAATGTAAAGAGTTAAGGCATTACAAAAGCAAAAAAACAAACAAAGAAACAAAGAAAAAACGACGAAGAAGGGGTGTAAATCCTGTTTGATCGATAGTCTTGTTCATATTTGGTTTTATACGGCCAGGAATTATCCATGTAGAAGCTATTACGCAGTAAATTCGTAAGGGAATAAATAGCCCTAGCCACAGGATGTTTAGTTCGAAGCATAAATCTATGAAAGAGGGAAGAAAATAATAAAAAATAAAAAAAAATAAAATAAAAGTGTCAGTGCATGCGTAATTTTGCGAACGTGTGAATGCTCCTAATATGGTTAAAAAAAAAAAGAAAAACAGGTAAAGAATATATTAAAATGTAGAGAAGTATTAAGAAAAAATATAAATATAAATAAAAAATAAACATACTCAATAGTGATTAGCTGAGTGATGCAGATTA
Source organism: Octopus bimaculoides (assembly GCF_001194135.2). Classification (NCBI taxonomy): domain Eukaryota; kingdom Metazoa; phylum Mollusca; class Cephalopoda; order Octopoda; family Octopodidae; genus Octopus; species Octopus bimaculoides. Next base: position 71,641,499 of record NC_068987.1, on the reverse strand, counting down.
TCCGTTTAGTTTTGTTTTAGTGATTTGTTGTGTAGTTTTTAGTTTTAGATTCGGTTCATAATTACAGTTCTGTAATCGATTCATAGAGCGTAACACCATGCATAATACCATGCATTGGACATTTTGTGTCCTGACTGGAGCTGGAAGGAGATGATGACGACTATGAAAGGACACTCAATACAGTTTGCTTTGTTTCCTTTTCTTTCTTTCTTTTTTCTTTTTGAAAAAATACAAATAAAATAAACGAAACACAAACAATAAGAAGACAAGTAAAGAAAAAAAAAATCATAGCAATTTTGTATCCTTCGCATGACATATCATCGTCCTCTTCCAACTGCTTAATGGAATAGCTTACGCATTTTTTATATTTTGCTTTTCAGGATAGCAGTAATTATTTATTGTTTTATGTAAAGTACAGTGTGAAAGTTCGAATCCAGTTAAAGATTAGTATTCTGTATAGTATTTGGGAAAATGCCTTTTTGTTTTTAAACCTTTATCCATCATATGAATTAACCTTCGATGTTGAGCATACATTAAATATTCTAGTTAATAGTTAAGTATTCTATTTTATAGTCCTTGTCTTTGCTTTTTTTTTCTCCGCTATCATCTGTTGACACGCGCTTTGATAACCTTATATCTCACTGATTAATCTTATGGACAATTAGTGAATTGTCAAGTTTTTTTTTTTACAGAATCATCTATAAATATATAGACGTATAGTAAAAATGAAATGGAATAGAGGTGAGATCATAGACGTCTTTTGTCCAACAAATCGGAAGTGCTTAAATACTTTTCTGTTATTTTACAGGGAATTCATGCAAATTCGCGAGGTCTTGCTTGTTATGTTTGAAACCACTAACTGTTGCGCTGTAGAATTATTCCACTTCGTAACTAGGTCCCACCACTGATAGACATTCAAAAGTTGTTTAAAGTAAAAAATACTGACGAAGTCTGCATAATTTGAATAACTGTGTGAGGAATTTGGTAAATGGAAACTATGCAGAAGCTCATCATATCTAGATAGATATATAGATAGATAGTGTGTGTGTGTGTGTGTGTGTGTGTGTGTGTGTGTAAGTAGAAATTATGTATACAAGTAGATTGTGAGGGTTAGGGTTAGGGTTAGGGTTAGGGTTAGGGTTAGTTTTGTTAGAGGTTTACGTGGATTCTAATAAACTAGTCTGAGCAACTTGTATACTGAGTAATAATACTAGTTATGAGATACAGAGCAAACGTTGGAGAAATAAGGATAAACACAAGTTTATACTAAAGTTCCTATGTGTGTTTCACCATTGTTTGGAGTCCCATCGCAGGGTGTGTGTATGTATGTATGTATGTATGTATGTATGTATGTATGTGTGTGTGTGTGTGTGTGTGTGCAGCTACGAGCGTGCTGGGTGGTTAAGAGGTTTGCTTGTCGTTCATTTTGTATTATTTTATCACTCTCATGACATATCTACCTCTTCCCATTGTGTAGAAGAACAGTTTACATTTTACGTTCCGATGATGAAGCTATTATTGTTTCATATAAAGCATTGTTTGAACTTTTGATTCCAGTTAAAGTTTGGTATTCTGAATCGTATTTACGAAAGTGATATTTCCTCCTGTCATCTGTTATTAATATTTATTCAATGTAAAACATGGGGTTTAGTTAAATGTTCTGCTCTATTTTTTGCTTCTTTTTCGACATCAACATGTTTCGATACCATTAATATATATCATGGGTAAAGCTCATGTACTCATGTACAATTGGTGAATATAAGTTAAAGGTAAATTGTGCATAAACATAATTAGAAAGGAAAGAAAGTGATACAAATGTGTAATCAGAGACACCTTCATATACCAAGCTGGACGTATTTATCAACATTTAAATGTTTTTCACAGGCAAAATCCATTAAAATTGGTTAGATTTTGCTTCAATTGGATGAAATCAACATCTGTTGTATTCTAGAATTATTCCAGTTCCTAGTCAACCTCTTCATTGCTTAATAGAATGTTTATTGTGGGAAATGAGGGCAAACAGCTTCGAAGTTTGAATTCTTAACCGAGAATGAGGTCTACCTTTTATTTATATCGAACCTTTACTCCATGCTTGACATTGTAGACTTTTTTTTATATAGATAATTGAAGAAAAATACTTTTGTTTGATACAAATGTAAAGAAAGAACACGTTTGTCCTTATTTCTTATTATTTCTTACCATCGTTGTTCAACGGTGTTCTTAGTTGAAACCATTTCATTTCCTTCCCGCTGGTAATATCTCAATGTGAGAGACAGAATAGATAGTAGATAGATAACCGTTATACGTCGCCTACTTACATCTCTCATCAATACGTTGTTGTTTGTTTCTATATTTGCTGGATCAACAGGAAAGAAGTAGTGCATTTGGCGAGAATAATACTTGATCTTATAACTAAGGCCGCCATTCACGCGATCGTGTACGACTTTGTAGAATGCATCATGCTTTAAGTAAGTTGTTTTATTTTCCCAATGTAGTTGGGTACAAACAGTGACACCCTCCCGGTTTTTCCCTACTAGTTTGATTCAGTGGAATATCAAGGACGTGGAAGTTAGAAGAAAAGAGAAGGCTGTACGAATGTTGGGATGATACCTTATATTATTGACTCCGGAAGAATGAAAGATAAATTTGAAGTCGGAGTGATTTGAAATCAGAATATAAACAATCTGAAGACATATCTCAACGCAATATATCCAACGCTCTAACGCCCTACCATTCGACCACTTTACTGTATCTTATAATGTTTGGAAGAAAATACCAATAGAAAATCAGCCTAGATTCGCATTATAGACCAATAGCTATAAAATTCATTGAAATTTTGTAAACCTTATTTCATTGTTACGTAGTTCATTTCAATGGAACTGTTGAATATTCTGAAAGTATTTTCTCTCTATAAATATAGACTTTCATATTTCAAATAACAAGAATATAAATAACCAGTCGAGCTAATGTGGATTTTCTACGCGGTTATTCGACTCATTGGAAATAAGATCTAAGTACCCCTCGAATGACACCTTGTCATTTAAAAAAGAAAGGATATGCTGGACGATGTAATCACACACACACACACACACACACACACACACACACAAAGACAGGATTCTTATTTCTTTACTGCCCACAAGGGGCTACATACAGAGGGGACAAACAAGGACAGACAAACGGATTAAATCGATTATATCGGCCCTAGTGCGTAACTGGTACTTATTTAATCGATCCTGAAAGGATGAAAGGCAAAATCGACCTCGGCGGAATTTGAACTCAGAACGAAATACCGCTAAACATTTCGCCCGGCGTGCTAACGTTTCTGCCAGCTCGCCGCCTTAAAAGACAAAGACAGGATGGTCGCGGCCAGAGGGCCTTTCATCTTATGTGTGTCCGATAAGATAACTTGGAACTAAACAAAGACATATTCCTTTCTACTTTGGGCACGAAGCCTGAAATTTTGAGGGTTAGGGATAGTCAATTATATCGACCTCAGTGCTCATCCGATACTTAATTTATCGACCCCGAAAGGATGAAAGGTAAAGTCGACCTCAGCGGAATTTGAACTCAGAACGCTAAGTCGGAAGAAATGCCGCTAAGCATTTTGTCCGGCGTGCTAACGATTCTGCCAGATCGCCGCTTTAAACAACACTGAGATATTGACACGGGATGTCGTTGTTTAGATAACGTTAGAGGAACAAGTACAGTGTGAAATACGCAATAGCGACGGTGCCTATTTTGGTATTTTTATTTCAATTTATTTTATCAAACATAGAGAGAAAGATATTAGAAAGACTGTGTTGACGGTTTCTCTATCAAGACGTAGAGGAACATTAATATATGCATGGATTTATAACTTTAACGCTAGATTACATATCTTAAATGCATTGGTGCTTGTTTTCTTTTCCCACAAACCTTATACTCCATCTTTGTTTATTGCTTATTTTAAACATAACTTGTATCTTTAGACTTACTTCGCTAACACAAACCTTCAACTAGATTCAAGATTTAGAATTCCTATTTATTACTCTTTGATCTAAGGTAAAAGACCGAGAAACGATAAGATCTCACATATATTAAAGTGTGATTATAGTTGATTAAATTAACTCATATTCTTGACTTGTACTAATTTATTATTTTATCAATTCCAGAGAAATAAAAAAAGCATAATCGATATTGGCAATTTTGAGCACGTTAATGCAAAAGGAGATTAATGTTAACTGCATCAATCTCTCCGTTACGGGGACATTAACATTGCCAATCTTACCGGCCTAAAAGTGGTGGGTTGTGGGTACGAAGACTATGCATACTGCCCATTCTTCTAGTCTCAGCAATAAAAATACGACAAAATAAATGCCACATAACATATTGTATGGCTCTCTGTAATTTCCTACTGATGTTCTTATTGTATGGCTTCTATTGCAAGGTATGTGAACAGATATACATAACTGGGCGATAAGTAAAGGTATTTGTAAGATACTGCCGTCCTAGCCAGATAAATGCATCTATATCAGCGTTATCATAATCATAATCAGTTGCCGTTTTGATCATCACTATCATCATCTTCATCATCATTACCATTGTCACTATTATCGTCATAGTTGTTTTACACGTCATCCTCACCATCACTATCACTCTTGTCACCACCACCACCACCACCACCACCACCACCACCATCACCACCACAACCGTTATCATCATTGTTATCCTTGTGTAATAGTTGTTGCCGTAACTCCCCCATGCCGCAGTGGTGGCGGTGGTGGTGTTGTTTTGGCTTCTGTTATGGCGTTACAACTACATGTTGAGTTCACAATAAGAACAGAGAGAGAAAGTTATGGAAAATTCCTTTTGTATACACTCTTCCAACAGCCGTCCATATCCTCCATTTGCGAAGCCATCTTTGTTTTAAGTTACATAAAAGGAATTATTAAATTCGTGGAAAATTTAACAAATTCCGCCCCGCGGGGCCAAAACAAATCGTAGCTACCACCACCTTAGGATCCTGGACAGTTTAACAACAAAATAGAAAAATGTTTAACAGTAGACTTTTAAACATACTTAAAACATACAAAACTTAGGAGCAATTCGAAGAGGCGTTTTGGGGATGAAAAAAACAAACAAAATAAACAATAACAATGATAATGATGACATAAATAATACTATGAATAATATTAATGATAGTAATTAATGAAAAATTATAGTAAGTACGATATCAATGGTTATATGTCTGATGTCATGGGCCCTAGTGCCTAATAAAAGATATTATTATTAACTGTTATTAAATTGAGGTCTCTTCAGACGATTTACTACACTTCCTACGTAGATAATACTTCAAGTATATAAGTCTATGTTGAATATAATTATATATTCTCGATTCGGTAATGTAAACATTGCTTTCGCCATTCTACAATTATGTCCAACAATGCACAACAAAACGACCGAGCTATAAATTAAAAAAAAAAACACTGTCTTGAAACTTCGAGCGGCTAGAAAAAACCGAGGTAGTTTGTTTTTATTTTGCCTCGAGATTGGAGTCAAAATTAACATAATAATGATGATGATGACGACGTAGATGATGATGATGATGATGATGATGATGATGATGATGATGATGATGAAGATGATGATGATGAAGATGGTAATGATGATGATAATGATGATGAAGATGATGATGGCGAAGAAGATGATACTACTACTACTACTACTACTACTACTACTACTACTACTACTACTACTACTACTACTAGACACGATAATGATAACGTAGATAATGATGATAATAATATACATTATAATAATGATAGTGAAATGATAGTTGGAATGATAACAAACTTACAAACAGAGATTGAATCAGGTTTAAAGCAAAATTATTGTGACCGTTTAAAAATCATGGGTTACGTAAAAATCCCACGCATAAATATTTATAAACAACAATGATGTTTAATTCAGTCTAAAATAAAGTATTTTAGATTGTTTTCTCTCTTCTTTGTTTTTTTTTGTATGAATGAATTTGCATTAATTACATAACATATAAATATCGTCTCCATAATGAGATATAACGACATTTTAAAATCAATTTTCAAGATATAGCCAACAATATTTGGAAACAGGATCGAAATTCTATCAATAAATTCGGGAGAATTCGTGTTAAAATTTTTGTTGTGATCAATTTTATATTTTGTTGCTGCATAGCCCCAGGTCAGCCTTTGTTGAGAAAACGTACGAGCAAAGATATTCCAGTCATGACCATCTCATTGGATGTATATTTCTTCCTTTGTTTAAGACAGTAAAGATGCGATTTGAAGGAGGGAGTTGGCCGCGATCTTCTGTAGATTGAGCGACTGTGTAGAGCAGGCATGCGCAATATTTTTCGAGGAGCAGGCCGCATGAGACATGGCTTATCATCAAGAGAACCGTTCTACTAAAACAAAATCCAAGATAACGTTTCGTTAGTTGTGTCATTCAGAAATTCCTGCGGACTGCAGTTTGCTCATGACTAATGTAGAGGTTCCTTCGTTGACGCCTTGTTGCTTTCAGAGATCGTAAACGGTAGCATGGAATAGTGATCAATGGCTCATAAATAGCTTACTTGAGAAACTGTTGCCTTGGCTTTCTCTGTCCACGTTCTTAGTGATACAAGGTTAGCGATACTCTTGTTTTACTGAAACAGAAAATATATGCTGCCGAGGAATACATGCCATGCGTATTTATCTCTCCACATTTGCCCATCCTTAAAATATAGACTTGGGGATTGTCAATTATATTATTTAAATTGAAAGCAGAAAATTGGCAGAATTGTTAAAGTTTTGGCTAGAATACTTGGCGGTATTTGTAGTGCGTGCTGAGTTCAAATCCCACGGAGGTCAGCATTGCCTTTCATCCTTTGGCTACTATTCTATTTGGCGCTTAGATATGTCATTAGCGGAGTTCACTCTCTTGCAAGCATTCGGTTGTAAATGTAAAAATATCTCAATGAATATCGGATATGTATTAAATTATATAATCTTTTGATAATCCGTATAAAGATGATATCACGATCTCAGCACAAACACCCACGTATAGAAACACACACACACACACACACGTATATACACTAACACACATATGTATGTATGTATGTATGTATGTATGTATTTATCTATATATATATTTACACATACATACATACATACACACAAAAACACACATCTATCTATCTATCCATCTATCTATCTATCTATCTATCTATCTATCTATCTATCTATCTATCTATCTATCTATCTATCTTCCTCTCCCCCTGTCTCTCTATAGAGGTATGTTCATGTGTATGCATACACACACATATACATACACACACATCGTGTGTGTACAGTTAGATGTATGAGTATGGAGTATGAGTTAGAGCTCCACATAAACTATTATTTTCCAGTCAGCTTTCAGTACAATGGTTTGTCGAGTACTGTTCGTAGTAGTGATGTTAGTTATTACACACAGAACACTTGTAGTGGAAAATTAAGATAAACATCAATAAATTATATTTCTGTAGCAGAATGCAATAAAATACTTCCTTGATGATCCATTGCAATTAAGTAATCCAAATGAATTTGGAACATGCAATGCTGAGCTTCACTTAACACAATGGTGAAACGTACGTAAGAACTAAATCTTTATATTGGAGTTTTATTTCATTTTTCCACTACACACACACACACACACACACACACACACACACACACACA
>NC_068987.1:71633410-71633768 GCF_001194135.2 Octopus bimaculoides | reverse complement strand
ACATTCAGGGACGTATACGCACGTGCATCAAAACAGAAATATATGTAATCGCTGCTCATTGAAAGAAGTGACAGCTCACAAGAATATCAGGTCTTGAATAATTTATATGAAATCACTGAATAGTGAGGCGTTGGCAATGTCCACAGTGACAAGGTCTCGAGCTGACTGGGTATATCTCGTCAACCAGCACGTCTATACTCCCACTGCCATAAAAATGACAACAACGTCAATAACAATACCATCAAAATTAATGCAACAAATACAAAGACAACAAATACATACATACATACACACACACGCACACACGCACACACACACACACACACACACACACACACACACACACACACACACACAC
>NC_068987.1:71627103-71628580 GCF_001194135.2 Octopus bimaculoides | reverse complement strand
TATATATATATATATATATATATATATATATATATTCGTCACTACTTCTGACTGAGGGTGTGCCGAAGATCCTATATTGCAAAAAATGTGAGTTAAAAACTCTTAATGCTGTAAGAAGCGCAATATATACAAACTGACAAGCCTTTTCCACTTGCTGGTATGTGGTGCGCAGTCAGTCTTCAAACTCAACACATGGCTAGCCAACTTAGTGGCTTTACTTTTGTGGATGCACCAGAAAGAAGATAGGTGGTTTGCATAACGCCTTCGCATAACCCGATGTAGTTTTTCTCTTCGGTTAGGTTATCTTGAAGTGGTGCTGTGACTTCTACATCATATACAATATAATTTATCTAACACGTTTAAACAGCTGGACGAGCTTCGAGGTCTCACCAGTTAAAATGAGAATGGACACTTGGTGTTGCTTACGAGGATAATGCATTTTATATTGGGCGCTATCTGTGTGATATTTTAATCGAACGTCCGTCATAGATCTTCCTGTACTAGTGGTTATTGGAAAATACTTTTTGTCGTTCGACGGTAATCCTTCAGGTACGATCTACGCTTGATGAAACAGACTGAGTTCCACGATTTGCTAATTTCGAAGCATTTTTTGCAGTTTCTAAGCGCCAGTCTTGCTCAGTACAAATTTACAGCTATTGGTGTTCATCACTTGATATTTCGTAATATAAAGAAGTGTGAGATATTGCTTAGTAGCGAAAGATTCAATAAGTGCAACGTTTGCAAAAGGTAGGGGAGTTACTAAGGAAAACAGGAAAAGTGACTATTCCCAACAAAATGTTAAATAAAAGAGGTGAGAGAGAACGAATGAAAGTGTTTACGAAAATAGGAGAGAGAGAGAGAGAGAGAGAGAGAGAGAGAGAGAGAGAGAGAGAGAGAGAGAGAGAGAGAGAAAGAGTGAGAGAGACAGAGATCTATTACATGGGAAAAATAAAGAAACGGTTCCCGTAGAAAACAATACAAAATAAGAGTACAATATAATATAAAGGTTAATGAAGGATTTAGAAAGAGTACAATTTAGAATAAACGTGAAGCGGGAAGTTTAGAAAGAAAGCGAAGTACAGTTATTTCGATAATACTGTTTATAAAGATAATTCTAAAGGTCATACAATGATCAGTGGGGAGCAAAACGAAAATTTGTTACAAAAAAGATGAGAGATCGTGATGTTTACGAAAACAGAAGAAAAGGGAACGTGTTCTAGTTACGTGATAAACAGAGTCAAAATGTTTAACTTAAAACGAAATTCAATGAGATTCTCACTTAAGAGGTATTAAGAGTTAGAAAAAAATCTATCTCATATAGAGACTGGCTTAAAAACCAAAAGAAAATTGCTATTACTATAAAAGCGCATGTTACCAGAGAACAACTTCGTTTTTGCGATATTAATGTTTAAACACAACGGACAGAATACATTCAAGTTAAAAATATCTTCGTGTAATAAACTTCTTTGATATATAA
>NC_068987.1:71622552-71626003 GCF_001194135.2 Octopus bimaculoides | reverse complement strand
ATATATATATATATATATATATATATATAACGCTATTACGTGAACATATGTTAAATATACGTACATGCATATACATAAAGACATATATAGATTCCACTATGGCAGCGAAGCTAGAGAAAGAAAGGAAATACTAATCACAAATAAATAAGTATATGTCAGCGAAATACATCGTCAGTGCTACTACTGATCTGGAGTGGAGTATCTCATCAATGGCTAATATGACAGCAGCAGGCAAAAAGAGATGAATGTTCGCCCTTGCATCTATTATTTACCGTTTTAGACCTTACATCTATAGTTAAGTTAATCTTCGGCGAAAGGTACTGTACCATAAAACCTAAAACCGGATTTCTTGCTTTTGAAATAATTCCACGTCAAACTTTCGACATTTCTTTTTCAAGCTTTTTTAAAGGTGGGACATGGAAATATAGAGACAATAAAGGAAAAGAAAAGGAATAAAGAAATACTATGAAAAGTTATTTTAATGACTAAAACGGTCTGGTTTATAATATATACATACCATTGTTGTTGGCACTCCGTCGCTTACGACGTCGAGGGTTCCAGTTGATCCGATCAACGGAACAGCCTGCTCGTGAAATTAACGTGTAAGTGGCTGAGCACTCCACAGACACGTGTACCCTTAACATAGTTCTCGGGGATATTCAGCGTGGCACAGTGTGACAAGGCTGACCCTTTGAACTACAGGCACAAGAGAAGCAGGAAGGAAGAGTGAGAGAAAGTTGTGGTGAAAGAATACAGCAGGGTTCGCCACCACCCCTTGCCGGAGTTTCGGGGAGCTTTAGGTGTTTTCGCTCAATAAGCACTCACAATGCCCGGTCTGGTAATCGAAACCGCGATCCTATGACCGCGAGTCCGCTGCCCTAACCACTGGGCCATTGCGCCTCCACATACATATATATAAAAGAGATGTCAACACAATATAATGCCAAGAATGATACAATCTAAAAGTCCCTTGTATTCGGTATATATATATATATATATATATATAGATAGATAGATAGATAGATAGATAGATAGATAAACTCACTTGGAAAAGGTTGCGTGGCGTTCGAGCATATAATAATATAAATAATATATAAATATATGCATATATCCATACATATATGTACATACCTACATATATATGTATATATACATGCATATATGGGTACAGGACATCAAAAGTACGTTGAACACAATGAGAAACGAAAACATAAAAAACAAAAACATAAAAAACGAACTTCTTTTTCGAACAACGAAAAAAGCAAACAGAGAAACGAGACATACACATACAGGATTTAAATGCGTGCTACTATATCTTTGCATACGCAGATTGTACAATAATCTGACATGTTTATTTTGATCCACCGCGATTGCGGGATAGTATATGTCACGCAATAAATCCTTGCTTGGTTATTGTACAATCCGAGTATGGCATTTAAATCGTGTGTTTATTTAATGATATTTATTTCTCACTAGATACTTGTGTTGTTGATCCTACGATCCTACCAATAACGAAACCGTACACTGTACACACACAAACACACACACACACACACACACACACACACACACACACACACACACACACACACACACACACACACACACACACACACACACAAACATTTGTACGTGTAGTTTTTACACGGAATATACTGACAGAAACATAAGTTTGTGATTAGTCGTCTCCGTTAGATTAAGTTACCGTACTTTTTTAAAGGCTTTTCTTACACTTTTTGTGCATCTGTCGGTGAGCAATGTATTTCATTCACTTTGACAGGTATCGATGCAGGGACGATCTTGAGTGGGCTAATAGGATGTCGTGGCCATCCCTACGGATGGCCTCACGGAGTGGAACGGTACCCCTCTCGTTAAAGTGGGGAATCCTCAGGAAGCAGATTGTAACGAGTTTCTAATTACTACGTTTATTTGGCTTGTATCCGTGTAGGGTGTTTGTAACGGATGCTGGGTATCTGTTCTTGAGGAACTGTGAAACCTGTGTATCTGCATCTGTTGTGTATACGGGCGATCTCCTTTTGTGTGTTACCGGTCTTAGCCCTGATGAAGAGGGCTGACTTGCAATGGATGAAGTTCTTTTTGACTCTCGTTGGAAGTTTGTTTCGATTGCAGATGTTGGTCCAGGTGTTGTTTATCAGCTCCTGCAGCAGAGATGCAGTAACTCCAGTTACTTTTGTATAGATTCTGTTTTTGTTGAGGTATTGAAAAGCTAGGTTATTGTATATGCTTTGTGGGTTGACACAACATTCTTTACCCTTTGTCGGAGGAGAGATAGACCAGGTTCCTCGACCTGAGTTTTCTTAGTATTTTGCGTTAGCTCATAATCTGCTTCGTTAAAATTGTTTTTTAAAATTGATTTTAATTAGACGGTCTTCCGTCTGACTTCTTTGTGCATGTCGATTACACTATTCTGTCCTGTATGCACACACATGTTTGCATAGAATATTCATCGTTGCTATGGTTACATCCTAAATAACGGCTGAGTGAAGCATACTGAGGACCACTGTCTTTATATTCGCGACAAAATGTACTTTACGCGATGTAGATTATGTAGCAGTAGATAACTGAAGATTACAACTATGATAAGACCAAAATCTTTAGATTATAGTATATCTTATCTTACACTTGTTCCAGTCTTTGAAGAAGGTAATACTACATCATGACAGCAGTACCGCCTTTTTAAAGCTTGGTAATTATTCTATCGATATCTTTTATCGAGCCACTAGATTACGGAGACGTAAAGAAGCCAACACCGATTCCCAATCGGTGGTGAAGTGACAAACTCAACACAAACATATATATCTGTGTATATGTATATATATATACGTATATATTATGTATGTATATATGTGCACATTTACATATATGTCCTCACATACACTCACACACACACATCCACATATATATGTTATATATATGACGGGCTTCTTTCATTTCTATATAACAAATTCATTCACAAGGCTCTGGTCAGCCTGGGGCTATAAAAGAAAACACTTCCCCAAGGTTCCACGCACTTGAACCGGGAACTATGTGGCCTGTAAGCAAGCTTGTTACCACACAATTTCACTTGCACCTACATATAATTGCAGCACTATAACACCAAGATTTATATGGATTTAGAAATGTTACTTCTACTTACAACAATAAATAGAAGCAAAAAAATAAATAAATAGAAATAAAAATGGAAATTTTCTGATAATTCAAATATTTAATATAATTAATCAATGAAAATATATCTTGTGCTAATGTCAGAGTTTTAGATATTTCAAAATTGGTTTACATTGTCTATCAACAATTTTAATTTTAAAGTTTAAACTTGATGAAATTATACAGATGTAATTATATAGATTTCAGAAATATTAGGCATACGTATGTTAGGTGCATACATACATATTTACACAAATATATATATATATATATATATATATATATA
>NC_068987.1:71616061-71621862 GCF_001194135.2 Octopus bimaculoides | reverse complement strand
TATATATATATATATATATATATATATGTGTATATATGACTTATGGTTGTTTTGGTTTATACAAAACATTCTATACAATAACGTAGAACACTTGCTACTACTACTACTACTACTACTACTACTACTACTACTACTACTACTACTACTACCACCATAAGGTGGGCAGTAAGTAGGCAGAATGATTAGAGCGTTGGTATGAACATCTCGAGATAATTATTCCGGCTGTTCACCTTGTGAGTTCAAATATCACCGAGGTTAGGCCTTGTAGTTTATCACTCCGGGGTCGGTGAAATAAAGTACCGTTCAAAGTACCGTTCCATTAATGTCCTCCCCTGTAAAATTGGTGGCCTTGAGCTTAAAGTAGAAACTATTAACATGGGCAGTGCCTAAGCAAGTGTCGTTAGAATACCACAAAAAGAAAAAAAAATGTAAGGTGGTATTTGTGCTGGCTCCTTAGGTTGCGAGTCCAAGCAGCACCGACGTCAACTTAACCTTTCACCAATTCGGAGACGGTAAAATAAAGTACTAATAAAGTCTTGAGGGCGATTAAAAAAAAAGTGCTTTAAATCATTCATGTTAATGAGATGATTTATATTTTTATCAAACATTTTATAACCGTATTGTACATCAATTGCATTTTCCTCAGCCCTGGGTTGGTCAATAATTATTTCCTCTGTAGTATCGTTCCTTTTATCCCTTACTGATTGTTTAATTTGGTCAATCATTAATTCAGTTCGTAATTTCTTTTTCATAATGTTTCTTCTGACATCGACAAGTTTGTTACTGTCTATGTAGGGTTTTACTTCAAGATGTTTCTGTCTCCAGTTTAAGTAGGTTTGTACAGTGTTAGATTTATTTGGGGGAAATATATGGCATGATAGAAGGCCGTATGTACTTCTTTATTATCTTTCCTTGACCATTTTTCATTCTTTTTGCTTTGGTTATTTGATGACGAGCGTGGATGGCCATCTGTTGGAATATTCCGGTTGTGGAGTATTTCCAGCTCCTGTGTTTCGGGAAGATTTGAACCAGTAGCTGATGTTTCGAATCATTCGACTATGCAGTCCTTGGTGTTCCGGGTGACGGTAGAATCGGTTTGTATTTTGCTTTGTTATCATTGATGCCTGACGAGCTTGGACGTTGACATTAAGAGACGGATCTTTCTGTTTAGGGTTAATGTTTTGAGACAACACTACCTCCGAGTTCTCTGCATGAAAACATTACTCGTAACGTAGTTTCGTAAGGCTAACAGATCTGTATTCGTCTGTATTTTGGTTTTGTTGATTGATTTATCTGCGGGTATACTTTTTTGTGGTGTTTTAACACTTATAAATTGTTCACTCTGCGCGCTAGTTAAAAGAATAAAAAATAGTTCTTGTTTTTGATTCGTTTGTGACACGTGTTTTCATATGCGTGTATGTGTCCTGTAAATTTCACGTACTTGTGTAAACATTGATATGTATGTGTAGTCCTATGGACATTAAAAAATATATATGATTGTGTAGACATTCGAGTGTATGTGTAATTACTCAATTTATGTACTTACAGTTTTGTTCCATTTATGTTTTATAATTTGTAAACTTTCTGATGTTGATTTCGTGTGTGTGTTCACTGAGACATCGTGCATAGGAGAAACTGTGCTTTGTATGGCATTCAAATTTTGTTTTTGTGATTATTTTCGTTAGAAGGCCGTTTCCTTCAAGTCACCCAGAGATCTCATGAGACAACAGGTTAGGGGTTCAAGTTGGTGTCATGATTAGGGTGCCATTATTTGTTTTTTTTACAGAGTTTTGTTCTAGAGAATGTCTGTCAAAATATAAGTAAATTAGAAGTTTGTTTTCAAAGTAATTTGATTAAAAGATGACAGTCTGATCTTAAGATGAGAGTAAAAGGTGTTTGCTGTTTATTTACATTATTTATTTTATTCCAAGTTGTCAATAGAAACATCAGGAACCTGTGACTGGTTTTCGACGGATGTTTATCCCCTCTAGGAGCCATATTTCGGCACACCAAATAAGTTCGGTGGGCGTTTAATTTAGACAATTTAATTTAAACAAACACAACTCTACAAGATGGCGGAGTGCGTCTTGAAAAAGGCAAGAAAAACAAACCAACCCCTTTCAGAAATCGGGTGACGGTTGACGATTTCCCTCCTCTTCCTTGCACAACTGGCAACAATATAGGTGGATGGGAGGAGAAAAACGAAACTGTTCCAGCACAAACTCCACCTCGTAGTGATGGACAGTGGGGATTTTACACAAAACAATGAGTACACAATTAAAACAATAGCAATAATATCAAACACAAAGAATATAGTACTGAAAGTTCCCCAATTGAGGGTAACCGCCTGGAGTTGGCTCAGGTACCCCACCAATCCTGAACTACTCGACGCTTCGAGGGCACCCGGGAAGGGCACCCTTCTCCTCTTCAAATCACTAGCCTAAAGGCGCATTACTGGAGAAGGTTCACTAACACGGGCCATATTCACTACGTTCACCCACCTTTTAGCAGATGTACTGGGGGACAACACTTCTCTCTCCACCCTCATTTTCCTTTCCAAGTGAAATTCGAAAAAGTTCATAAGGGATTGGCTGATGAGAAAAGTGTCTGTCTTCAGTCCTTTCAACCTGGTCCGCCATAAAACCTCTTTCGCTACTGCTATCATATAAAGGGAAATTGTCTACCCTTGCGGATCAATGGAAGGCGGCGGATCAATTTTACTATGGATAGCCAGATCCGTCCTACACGTGATAACAGCTGTTCAATATAATTCCACAAGTCAATAATGGAAGGACACTGGACAAGTGTGGGCAGAACGATTTCGTCGTTCTGAGCGCACCTCGCGCAGGTCCGTCTGACAGTATTTCCGTGCCTGTAGAGCTTATCTCGAACCGGGAGTACCCCACGGTAGAACTTCCAAGCTAGGGATTTCTGGAAGTTATCCATCGTCCCCGGCTCGAAAGTCCTCCTGAACAGACTGGTCAGTTCAACTTCGTCAACGTCTAGCATCTCTCCAAGTACGACATCGTTCTTTCCCCCCAGTAAACAACTATAGAACTCAAGCGTAAATGTTCCACTGATCGCATTACCTGACTAGTAGAGGGTAGTAAGTGCCTGGCAACGTTCCAGATGCCAGACATCCTGCCTCGATCTCTTCTTGACCCAGGACTGCAGCTCAATCAAGGAGTTGGAGAAAGACATGTTTGACATGCGGCGACCATACCCGTTCCCTATTTAAGCAGAATATCTGGAGATGCTGCAATCTCAGCGCATGTTTGTGCATCATTAATCGCGACATGCCCTGCGCGTGGAGGGTGTTGGCAGCTGATAGACTGCATCACCAACGGAAACTGTTCCTTCCACAAAAATTTGAAGAGGAAGCGCGAACGGTAGCAAGGCACGACGGTCAAGCAGTAGAAGATGACGGACGCGATGTACGCATTCGCCACCTCCAACCGACCTTTCAGTGACAGCTTTCTCGAAGATCATTTCTGGGTGAGACTGGCTACCCTACTCGTCACCTTGTCCCAATTCTTATCCACATGGAATTCTGGTCCGAACCACACCCCAAGCAACTTTACCGGTCCTTCTATCTAGCGCCCAACGACGCTGTTGGACGGTATGGATTTACTTCTCCAGGTCCCGAGTTGCAAGCCCAACGACTTTTCCGGGTTAAGTTTTGCTCCCGTCAACTTTTAATATTCCTCCAATGATGTGCCGACCACCTCGATTTTTGAGGTGTTCGACACCGTCACGGTGATGTCATCTGCATACGACCTTTTGCGTCCCGGTTCAAGCGAGATGCCCTGCAGCAGCTCCAGCTTCTGCAATAAAGGCTCAAGAATAGGGAGATGTCTTCGTGGATGGTGTCCGTAATTTTTATCGTTGGTATTGTTGTGCTTTGTGGAGTTTTTCTCTTGTGTTTTCTTTTTTGTTTATTTTGTACCTTTTGGTTTTCCTTCAGCTTCACTACTGGAAGATGAACGTTCTGTTGTTGTACGTGTGCCTGTGTTTATGCGTATGCTTATAGCCTTGTTTATGTGTATATTTTTGTTTGGTGTAACGGGTGTGGGAGAGCTTTGCTTGCTTTCCTCGAGGGCGGATAATGTCTTCGGAGTTGTTGCTGGTGGTTTTGCCGGTACTGGTGTTGTTTCTGGTCCTCGTCCCGGCGTAGGCGGCAATGGAGTCATTTGACCCCTTGAAATTTGTACCAGTTGGAGGCAGTGAGCTTGCATACGAGTCGTTTCTCCACACGCGAAACAATGCAGCCTTTAGCCCTCAGTCATAATGTGTATCGTCGTTCCATTCGGGAGACAGATGTTGTCCAGAATTCTTTTTATGTTTTCGGATCTGATCTGGAGAGGTATCTCCAGGTCAACCTCGGACCTGTTCTCCCTGGCAGTTCTTGTCACCTCTATCGGGACAGTATCGTCCCTCCTACTATTACGCATCACAGAAACCACCAAATATGAAGTCCTGGTGGGATCCAAGGAATGTGGACACATGCTGTACGTTTCCCCATGTGGGAGGGGTACATAATGACTTTGCTGGTTTTGCAAGGGATCATTGAAAGTTTCATAGCGAAGGCTTCTGACTTAAACAGCACCGAAATGGTGCCGTATTGTTTGCCCCTCTGCTATGTACTCGATGTCATTTCTGATACACCTCAGCGCCGCCTCAATATCTATTTGGGCTATTAAAGCCGCTCGTTTTGTCTCCGCTGAGATGCATCTGAAAAGCACAGTTCCTCTCTCCACTGCTTCAATTGCCTCTGACGGAACAGTTAGACTGGCCCATGTCTTTTCTTGTTTAATTAGTTTCCATGCCTGCGTTAGCATTTCGTCCCTACTTATGAGTTCCATTTTTTGCTGCTGCTGCTACAAACATGCTTATATTTTTGGTAATGTTCTCATTCTTGTTGTAGTTGCTGTTCTTGTTGCTGCTGCCATTGTGGCTGCTGCCATTATTGACGTTGTTGTTCTTGTCGATGTTGTTGCCATAGGTTTTGTTGTTGCTGTTGTCACTTTTGCTATCACTACTACCGCTGCAGCTGCTATCTCTTTCGTTGTTGCTGCCACTACTACTACTGCTTCTGATGCTGTCACCGTTGCTACTTCTGTTGTTGTCACTCCAACCGCTGTTGCTGTTACTGCTACCACTGCTATTACTATGAGTTGGAATTGTACTGTCACACTCGCTTTTCTCTTCCCCTTCTCCTGTATTGTTACCAGTTACGGAAAGAAGCGGAGGGAAATCTTCAACAGTCACCAGATTCATGGGAAGGGTTGCTTTGTTTTTTCGCTACTCTTTCAATATACGCTCTGCCACCTGGTTGAGTTGTGTTTATCTAAATTAAATTAAACGCTCACCAAACTTATTTGTTGGGCCGAGTATAGCATCTAGAGGTGATAAACAACCGTAGAAAACCAGTAACAGGTTCTTGGTGTTTCTGTTGACAACTTGGAATGCTATATATAATGCACCAAACCGGTGTAAATCAATGTTTTTTGCTGTACCAACCTGGAGCGCTTGAAAACACTTCTTCTATATTCCGTATTGAATAATAGCAACAACAACAACAACAACAACAACAACAATAATAATAATAATAATAATAATCCTTTCTACTAAGTCACAAGGCCTGGAATTCGGGGGAGGGGAATAAGTTGATTACATCGACCCTAGTGCTTTACTGGTATTTGATTAATCGACATCGAAAGGATGACAGGGAAAGATGACCTCGGCGAATTTAATAATAATGATAATAATAATAATAATAATAATAATAATAATAATAATAA
>NC_068987.1:71614395-71615854 GCF_001194135.2 Octopus bimaculoides | reverse complement strand
TCTCTAAAAGAAATGGAAAAACTTTCAAAATACAAAGACCTGGAAATAGAGATAACTCGAATGTGGAATCTAAAAACAGAAACAATTTCTATCATAGTAGGTGCCTTAGGTATAATAAACAAATATTCAGACAAATACATAACAAAAATACCAGGACTTACAAATATATATAACATACAGAAAATTGCACTACTGGGTACAGCACACATTCTACGCAAAACACTTTCAATACAGTAAACATAAGAGCACCACAGCAAACCACAGCACATACCCAAGGCACACAGAGCTGCGCTCGGTAGTGAAGTGAAAGCACGTTATAAAAATAAAACTACTGAATAATAATAATAATAATAATAATAATAATAGGAAGAATTTGGAGCATGCGAACAGTAAATGCTGTGGCTATAATAATTGGTGTGCTGGGAACTGTAAGCCAAGATATAGACAAATGGCTGAGGGAGATTGAAATAGAATCACCGGTAGAGTTCCTACAGGAAATTTGTCGCTTATGGACAGCAAGGGTTATCAGGAGTGTCCGAAGCACTTGAAAGACTGTAGAAAACTTGTGGATACCTAGCAGAAATAAGACCGAATCTGAGACAAACCAAAATAGCAATATAATAGTAACAACAACATCTTGTAGGATACAATGAAAATTGCAGAATATTGTGGGATGTAATGATGAAGTATGACCATGAGATCAGACATCGGGAACCTGATATTGTTGTGAACAAAAAAGAAAAAAAAAATACTTACATGATAATCGATATAGCATGTCCTGGTGACAACAGGATCAATGAGAAAGAAGTGAAAAACTATGACGATTTGAAATGGGAAATACGCAGGTTGTGAGCAATGAAGTGAGTGGATGTGATACCAATAGTAATTGGTGCGCTTGGAAGTATCAGCACACAACTACCAATATGGTTTTAAAAGATTGGTACAAATGTAAAGATAGAACACCTACAAAAGTCATTGTTTAGAACTGCAAGAGTTTTCCGCACGTTTCTTGACGCATGATCAGTAAACAAGTGTTATCTTAGTTTGCTGGATGTGGGCAGCTGAAATTTTCCATCATACCCAGCAAAATAAGCTGAAAGTTTTCATCAAATAATAATGATGATAATAATAATAATAATAATAATAATAATAATGATAATAATAAGAACAGCATTTTCAAGATATCACTAAATGGTATTTTGAAAACAAAGGCGGTTGCTTTTGATTTAGTGATATGTATATGTGGATACGTACGTATGCGTGTATATATGTATGTATTTATATACATTCATTAATATACATATGGGTGACATCTAGGGCAAGTGACTTCTACTATAGATTCGGGCCGACCAAAGCCTTGTAAGTAGATTTGGTTGACAGAAACTGAAAGAAGTCCGTCATAATATATATATATATATATATGTGTGTGTGTGTGTGTGTGTGTGTGTGTGTGTGTGTG
>NC_068987.1:71609598-71614355 GCF_001194135.2 Octopus bimaculoides | reverse complement strand
CCCCCCCCCCCATCGCAAATAGCAATAACAATGGTGACGACACAGCAACGGCGCCTCCGTTGTCGCCGACAAGAACAACATCGAAGATAAAGGACATTCAGTGAGGGAATTTTCCTGTGGTCTGACAATCTGCTAAAAGTAGCAGCCATACCTGCCTCAAGTCATACTCTGCCAGTGGAACCCCCACAAAAAAAAAAAAAATGACTAATACATTGGATAATTTGCTTCTAGCGATACGCTTCGCTTGGGAACAAATGAGATGGACATTGTTGACACGTCATTTATAAACTGTTAATTGGCTTTGTTTGGTACTGACATGGGGTTATACAACAACATTAGCAAAGAACAAAAAGTGTATATATTAAATATGTATGTATGTGTTTGCATGAGTTTAATAATAATAATAATAATAATAATAATAATAATAATAATAATAATAATAATGATAATAATAATGATAATAATGATGATGATGATGTTAATTTAAAAGGATGGTAAAGAGAAAGTGAAAGAAATCAGTTGAATAGATATGATCTGTGACATGCTTTTAAGTGGTTATTTGACTATACGACTGTAGTTCTATTGCTGCTTGTCTCCCTTTAGAACCTGGTTGTACGTTGCATATATTGTTTGGCTTCTCTTATGTAAACGCATGTAATTATAGTAAGATTTTAAACGGGGGATACCTTTTAAACACACTCAATACTGTTGATGCCAGCACTCGAAATATAAAAATGAATCCCGGGACAAAACAGAAAACTAGTTAAATGGAGAAATAAACAATATCATATAAACAAATTCAGTATGAAAAGCAAAAAAGAAAGAAATGATAAAATACATAGACAAACATGGGAATCCTAATAAAACTTTCTTGTCTCGCTTGGAAAATGTCTGTTTGCATGAGCATGTGTCTATACGCCTGTATTATATGAGGAATGTTTCTCTGTGTATGTGGTTGTGTGTTTGTATGTTAAAATTTGTGTTTATTTTCTAGATGTTCTTTCGTCAGTCTGTTATTATTAATGTGTATATACGTGGAGAAGTAGTCCTCTTGAAAAGCGTTCAAAAATGACAATTGTTTTTCTGAGTGGTTATACATCTTGAAAATGCACAAGATATTCCGAGGCTGAAAAATGGGAAATAGGTCTTGGCATTTCTCATTGAAAATAAAAGCGAATAACCGGTCGGACGACACAAGAAAAGGAGAAATTTCGAAAGAACAGTGATCCGGGCAACAGAACAAGCGAAAGAAAAGACACTCGCTGCTCCTATGCTAGCCGTTACCAATGTAATCTAAACTGAATAAAGCGACAAGAATGAAGATGTACAAACAATGACGCTAGATAAAGAGACGGCGTGCTGCGGAAGTAATATGTAGTTGGTCATAGAAGAAAAACAGCTGGTTAGCCACTTAGCACATACTTGAACAATAATTACGGACAGCAGGCATTTGTCGGTAGTGGTGGAGGCCATCTTGCGAGATGTATATCGTCCTGAAACTGTACGGGCGCTGATATTTTTTTACATCAATATAAGGTTGATTGAAGATAGACAGATGGATAGAAAAAAATAAAGATGAATACATAGATTCAAAGATAGTGAGATACAATCATAGCAAGATAACCCGGCGTAACATCTATCTATCTATCTATCTATCTATCTATCTATCTATCTATCTATCTATCTATCTATCTATAAAATATGTATATGTTTTCTAGGTAGATACATAAATAAATAAATAGAATTATGTACATACAGGCATACACACACATATATATATTTATGTAGATAGATAGGTTAGTAGATAGGTAGAATAGAAAGATAATGAATATATGGGTACTTATAGAATGTATAGTTAAGTGTGTCTAAAGTGAAAGAGAACGCTGAATGGTAATAGACTCAACAATGCAAAAGTTTATAAAAAAAAAAGCATACGCAAATGCAAATGTTTGACAACTTAGAAATGCAAAAGGAGAACTAATGAACTACAGAGAAATATGGAGACATATAGGACGAAACATTGTAAGAGATAAAGATAGATAGATAAATAGACAGAGAGAGAGAGATGGGGCGGGGGCCAAGAACACGGATGATGAGTAACTGTGATAAATATAAACCAGAGAAAGAGAGTAAAAATGAGAATGAAAGCATATTTTTCTTCAGACTTAGCCGTTTCACCTCTTTGTATAAAAAGTATGAGTCCTTTCTTTTTTAAGACAGGGAGAAGTAGCTGGAGGGGTGTGTGGTTGCATTATCTAGCAGTTAAAATGACCGCGTTGAGGATCCGTTACTGGTTTGTAATAAAACATATCCTTACGGCCGATAAGTAAAGGAACGATGATATCTTAATATTTCATTATGTGTTTATTGTTTTTAGTGTTCAAATCCTGCTGGGATTGATATTGTCTTTCATCTTTGCGCGATCGATAAGGTAATGTATTAGGCAATTCATAGAATGTACCCTTCTTTAAAATTTTTTATCACATGCCAAAATTAGAAATGAATACATAACTTTTAAATACCACTATTTCTATGACATGTAAAAATGTATAAGCGCTTCTCTGCACGTATTTACATAACATACGTGTTTATGTACCTATAGACAGATACACACATATATATAAACTCATACAAACATATATTAGTCCACTAGTCTTTGTTTTTTAAGCAAAGATTCTAGCAACACTTGTACATTCAAACCTTCAGGTAGACATCTTATTACTTCACTGTCGAAGCATATGGTGTTTAAAGGATGATAATCTTAACGATTGTAAAATTGCTCGGTCCATTATGGTACCTATGTCCCTTGCATTAATTTCTGTGTCCCTTTTTTTCGGAGAAACCTAGCAGCACATTACAGCTCTTTGCTAATTTTAAATAAGAATCGGCATTGGTGAATTCATGCAGACACTTCATTAACATTCATTAAGGGATTTTCATCAACCAACTCTCTAAAATTGTATACTTGCTTCAAAAGAAATTTGATCTATACTGCAAGAAGTTGGTGAAGATGCATGGCCTAGTCGTCATAATGACGTGGTTTCGGTTCTTGGACCAAACAGCAAATTGTGTTCTTGTGTAAGGCATTTTTCTTTGTTTTACTCTAATCCATTCATCTGGAAATGAATTGCATTTATTACAGAGAGGGACCTCGGTTGCTAATAGTCCCAAATCTTGCAAATGAAACAAGTTGATGGTTTTTGATGGATGCAGCAAACTCGATAAGGAAAGATAGTTATAAAATGAAAGCAATCACGTTCACTTATTTATGAGCACTAGAACTTCATCAACAATAAGCATCATTCGTCTGTTTTGTACAAATGTTTCTGATGTTTTAAAAAAATATCATAGTTTTGCATTTAAATAGACGAATACATTACGTAATCCGCGTGTTACAAGTAAAGGAATGGTGAATTCACAAATATCGTCTAAGCACGAGGTTGGTTATGAGTACACGCCACTGATAAGGCCTAACTAGACCGAAATGCATCCGGTGATCTCATTAGTCGCTGATGAGATAACTTTCACCTCCGATATATAATATTTTAAACACAGTACATCTTCAAGAGATGGTATCTCTGGATCTCATTTGTAACAGACTTACATTGCTTGTCAACTATGTACATACTTTAAGTATGATACATGGGTGACTATTTTATATATAGTAATATTTTTGATGATGTATCTTGTCTTTACTTCTTCCTCTGCTATCGTGTAGTTTATTGTTCCGTTGAGTTTTTGCGTATATCCATATGCATTTGTATGTAATATACGTATGCAGGTATCTACATGCAAATATATATATTTCAATATGTTTCGATTTCTTTTTCTTTGAGATAGGCTTAGAGAATATTGCAATTAAGATACGAACTGCGTATGAATTACGCCATTAGAATAAGAATTATGAAGTACGGTTCATAATTTTTTCCCCAAGATATTTAAGTAATAAATAAGCTTTTCCATAATCTATAGACGCATTTCTGGATGTATCCTTCATTAACGTAAATTTATATATTTTTTTTTATAAATGGATTTAACAATTTTAAAGTCATTTTCTCGTATAGAACACTCTATTACAATGTTTTTTCTTATTAATAGGATAGCATGGGTGTATGACGTCATTAAAATTGTTAAAAAAATGTTATTAAAATGCTGAAGTAGATTTCAAACATTATGGATGAGAGTTTTAGGCAGAAAAGCTAAAATTGAGATAACCATGTATTTATCATTTAAGCTCAGTAAAACGATTATAAAAATTCAAGCCTTCTCATGAAATACGTTGGATTCTGATAATAGCTACAGCAATCGAAGATAAATTATTAGACGACACACAAAGAGAATACATACAATTCATAGTCACATCTTAAATCGAAATAGGAGAGACTGAACCATTGAGTATGTAATAGAGCAGAAGGCACTGTTTTGCCTATCAAATTCATAAAATTTTGCCAATTGAGCGCAAGATTTGCACTAAGAGCAGCCAGTGTATTATACAAAATGCTATCTTGTTTCAGGCCTTGTTGCCGCAGCGGTCCGTTCATCACCAACACTACCTCCCTCGTAGGAACCAACCAACGCATGGTTCACATCACATAATTCACATAGCCTTGCTTACCAACCACATGGTTCCGGGTTCATTCCCACTGCGTGGCACCTTGGGCAAGTGCCTTCTACTATAGCCTCGGGCCGACCAAAGCCTTGTGAGTGGATTTGGTAGACGGAAACTGAAAGAAGCCCGTCGTATATATGTATATATA
>NC_068987.1:71606922-71609239 GCF_001194135.2 Octopus bimaculoides | reverse complement strand
TGTGTGTGTGTGTGTGTGTGTGTGTGTGTGTGTGTGTGTGTGTGTTTGTGTCCCCCCAACATCGCTTGACAACCGATGCTGGTGTGTTTACGTCTCCGTAACTTAGCGGTTCGGCAAAAGAGATCAATAGAATAAGTGCTAGGCTTCCAAAGAATAAGTCCTGGGGTCGATTTGCTCGACTATAAAAGGCAGTGCTCCAGCATGGCCGCAGTCAAATGGCTGAAACAAGTAAAAGAGTAAGAGTATTATCTAATGCCATACATTGCTTTAAAATGTACTCTTTGCGGGTCTTTGTGCATTTGACGGACTAGTATCCTGATATCCGCACGTCCAGAAATATACTCCTGTTGCTCGCAATTTCTGCTCGGTTAACCACTCTACCCAACAGCTTACAGTGCTCGGCTTGGCTTTACACCATGGAGCTGCCATGCACAGAGTTCGAAAGGAACAACGATACATTTTTTTTTTACGGACTTATGCAACTTTTGGATTCAGCATGATGCCCTCTTTCTTGTAATCGCTCCCTACTTCCACCTTTATCACCGGTTTCATGTTCATTTCCTCTTTTTTCTTCTCTTCCTTCCTACTTCTATCTCCTCTCCTTTCTCTTCCCCTCCATTTTTTCTCTACGTTTCTCCTCTTTTTCCCTTTACCTACCCTTTGCACACTTATACACGCAAGTTACATACACCTATACGTACAAATAACATACATATTTACTGCAAACACACGTACACACAAACGTACACAAAGAGACACACACGTTTGCATATAATCATAACTACGAACAAAAAACTACGCACATACACCGAAACATACACGCACACTTACATCTGCACACTCACATTCAATCAAACACGTATGCACACACACACACACACACACACACACACACACACACACACACACACACACACACACACACACACACACACACACACACACACACACACACACACACACACGCGCATACACAAACACACACACACACACGCACGCATACACAAATATGCACACACACACATAGTAACAAATATGACCCGACTTTTCGTCCGATGTCACTTTGTCCAACGTCACTTTGTCCAAGATTTTTCTTTTGTCCAACGATTTTTTTTCTCTAATTCTAAATAAACTCCTTAGAAAACAAAGTGAACATCACAATCAAATAATCATTGAAAATTTTATTGATAGGATTTGTCGTTGGACAACAAGAATCATCGGAGAACAAGACGTACGAAAAGACGTTTGAGGAAGTGACGTCGGACGAAAAGACATGGCACCAGTAATACACACGCATTCACACACACATACACACATCCCTCAGCTTCCTGACCCAACATACAACTATCTGCGACAACCTGCTGCTACAGACACTTTGCTACTGACTTGTTAGATCCACACACATATGCGCACGCATATACTATCGTCCGAACGTAACACTCCATAACATACAAGCACGCAACTATGCGTGTGTATGTGTGTATGGGTGTGTGTGTGTATGTATCTTTCTCTCCATTGTTATGATCGGCCATTATTATGATTGACCGTTGACTGAACACTATTCATTTTTTTTCTCCGTGTTTTTCTCCTTGTCTCCGTATTCTTTCTGTTGAAGAGCGTAGCTCGAAACGTCAAAGACTTTCCGTATTCCCGAGCGTCATACTAATATATACTTTTGTTATTTACACCACCTGTCCTCGTCTGTTGTTATTATTTGTATATTCTCCCATATATATATATATATATATATATATATATATATATATTACACACACACATATTAATGTATACATGTCTCTCTCTCTCTCTCTCTCTCTCTCTCTCTATCTATCTATCTATCTGTAATATTGATTCTGTGGTTATGTGGTAAGAAGCGTGCTTCCCAATCACATGCTTCTGGGTTCGGTCCCACTGCGTGGCACCTTGGGCAAGTGTCTTCTGCTATATCCTCGGGTAGAACCAAGCCTTGTGGGAGAATTTGGGAGACGGAAACTAAAAGAAGCCTGTCGTATATATATATGAGTGCATGCGTGTGTGTGTCTTTGTGTCTGTGTTGGTCTCCTTAATGTAGCGGTTTGGCAAAAGAGAACGATAGAATAAGTATCAGGCTTATAAAATATGAAAAAAATATACACACCCATACATACACACACACATATATGCATACATATATACATACCTGCATACACTACCCCCACACACTTTTAAGCACACACATGTATAGTAATTTGTTTTAAGTACTCTAGCGTGTATAAGATATAAATACTTTTAAAAATCACTTAAGCAACACAGTTGAGAAGCTAAGTATTATATATAT
>NC_068987.1:71604619-71606433 GCF_001194135.2 Octopus bimaculoides | reverse complement strand
TATATATATATATATATATGTATATGTATGTATTTGTGTGTCTCTGTTTGGCCCCGCTCCACCGCTTGACAATAGATGTTGGTGTGTTTACATCCCCGTAACATCGTTTCGAAAAGAGACCGATAGAATAAGTACTAGGCTTACAAAGAATAAGTCCTTGGGTCGATTTGTTCGACTAAAGGTGATGCTCCAGTATGACTGCAGTCAAATGACAGAAACAAGCAAAGGAATAAAAAAATAAATGAAAATCATATATAAAATTGATTACAATCCATGATCTCGAAAGTAATGTGCTTCTGTCTTGGCAACACCTTATGATGTGTTCTAGTCACAATACATCAGGTATACGGCTATCTAATTACAGTTTCAAACTCAATGCTCTACATATACTGTAGTGTCTTCTCTAAAATTCATACTTTGCAGAATGACATAACCGAGTTGCAGATCATATATAAATAATCAATCTCTATTACGGCTCACAGACAGCTCTGATAGAACCCTGATGGGAATTGTGTTTAATCTCTTAGAAGAAACGGATGTAAGCTAATGAGTCTAATTATGCAAAAGATTTTCTTTTCTTATATATATACACACACACAAATACACACACGTACACATGATGTATATGATTGTGTATATATGAACGTGTATGGGTGTATGCATATGTACACACAAATATATATACATATATATATAAATATAGAGAATGATGGTCGCATATATACATGTGTGTGTATGTGTATATATATATATATATATATATATATATATGTATATATATGTGTGTATGTGTGTATGTGTGTGTGTGTGTGTGTGTGTGTGTGTGTATGTGTGTACTAAGAAAGTTTAAAGCAAATACAAACATCATAAAGCATTCCAGAAGATTAGGAACAGAAATTTTATATCGTATAACTCTCCATACATCATTTGTCCCAAAGTTGTATTATAAAAGACTTGCCGCCACCCAATCAAAACACACTTTCCAAGCTGTCTTATTATCCAGAAGCTAATCCACTTAAGCATCATGAAGATGAGTTACAGTAGCATGGACAATGTCCACTTCTGTGAAGATCTACAAAGACAACTATTGCAACCAAACGCTGAGTGAAAAGGGCTGACATGAATTTACGAAACATAGAACATACCCTTGAAAGGATAGATTCCTTGAGAAAGGCATTGCATCTTGGCCAATTTCTTTTATCACAAAACATCAAAGAAGTATAATAGGCTTACAGGGTTGCATACACCTGCACAGTACTTTGTTTCGATGTCACCAATTGGAAAATACAACAGCACTTCCAACGCACATTGTTCAACTGAAAAGCGAAGGAGTGACCGCCAGCAGTCAATGAGTAATACAAAAGCCACTAGTATTTCAGAATGGATCTTAGATATTAAGATGGTCCACAGAATCTGCCATCGCACCCAACTCATAAATAAAATTTTAAAAATGCGAGAATCAAAATAATTTCGTCTTGCTCACATATAGGAAAATTAATCATAGAAAATTTCAAGAAGATTCTCATAATGCTCAATAGACAGTAAGCAACTATCTATTAAGGTGAGCGCAACTATAATTATTATACTAATTTCACGTGCTCACGGTCGACAGATCTTACCTAACTGCTAGTAGTTGAGGTAAGCAATGTTTTTCGATAAAAACTTTCGACAAAAGCATTCAAACTTCCAGCATAAAAATGTTTCACGGCTTATATGTTTTCGAATACATTACATACAAAATATATAGTTATATATGTATGTTTATACATGTGTGTATGTGTGCGTAATTAAGTGTATATAATGTTTAAGTATAT
>NC_068987.1:71598382-71600249 GCF_001194135.2 Octopus bimaculoides | reverse complement strand
TGTGTGTGTGTGTGTGTGTGTGTGTGTGTGTGTATATGTATATCTACAAAAATAAGAGGATATGACCAGCAAAAGTGGACTGCTATATGCTAGAAATAGATGCGCTGAAACTTAAACCACTTTTCTGTTAAGCTGATGTAAATGTAGAAATACTGAGCTATATTCCCTGAATAACCAGTGCATGAGAAACTGCATCATGTATCAGGCCACTGGAAATGAGACAAAATGCCAGCATTGTGCCGTATATTGGTTTAACAGATAAGGAACTGAAGGAGTCGATTTAGATAACAGTAGCTCTTTCAAACACCGTCACAAAGAAAACAATTTTATCGTTTTCAAAGTGCATACGTCAAAAGATGAATAGTTATGTGTGTACCAAAAGTGCAGTGACTTGGACAAAGTCACCCCATAGAAACAATGTATTAAAAGGTGCAATTCATTATTAACTGAGAGATATCAGATCATAAAATACTTCACTCCAATAATGAGCAGTAAAACAGAAATATTATTGTATCGACTTACAGATAGAGTATGAAACGTTTGCTTTCTCTTTTTGTGGGAACAAATGCAATACTTAACACGCATCATGCACCACAACGCCATCTTGACTTTTACTTAGTACAATAAATACGACAGTGTTTTCTTAAAATTACTGTGCTTAAACCTCTGAGTACTGGTTTTGAAATGTGATATGTAAATATGGACAATAACTGTACGAGAGGTTGCAAAAAAACTTGTTGGCTTTAAGGGTGTCGTGAAAGACCTGGCTCGAGGTGCAACATTCCGAGTTCTTTTACAAGGCTTAGAAAAACTGAAGGACCGCTGCAATAAGTGTGTGAATCTGAGAGGGGAATATGTTAAATAAAATCATAATTAACTGATTCTCCTGTATTTTTATTTTCCCAAAGACAGGAACTTTTCAGCACCTCCTCGTATGTCTACACAAATATATAATAAATATCTTCCTATCAATTTTCACATACTGTATATATATATGCGTAACGAAACAAAATACATACACGATTACATGCCTCCGTATGGTGAATGGGAATGCAACATTGTGGTAATAGTTTCTTGTTTATAACTTCATATGTCTTCTCAGTTAAGAACGCTTTTATCTCCAACAAAAATGCTCTCCGTTAGAAATATCGGATTTTAAGCAGGATAAATATGATAAACACGATAGACAGTAATTCTTTATCAAAACAGACTCATTTAGAAAATATTCCAATTAAGTTACATTTTTGATTTAGTGATTAATAGAATGTAAATTGTATAGCAATATCTAACTGTATTACCGAAGAAACCTCACATTCTCATTCAAAATATCACCCATTATCTAACTTACAACTTGACAAATACGATACTTTGATAGAGGAAGTACGGATTTCTAAAGTTCTAATATATATTTTTTGGGTGCGTGTGTGTGTTAGAGTGGTGACTGTGCATAAATGCATATACGCAGATATTTTGATTTAAATATATTATACATATATATATGTACTGAATATAAAATAATATAATATAACCTCTCTATCTCTCTCTGTCTATCTATCTCTCAATATATATATATGTCTACATTAGTATAAGTATGTGTATATGTGTGTATGCATGTGTCTCTGTGTTATACACAGATATATAGGTGTGTGTTTGTGTGTGTATTGAGATCCTTAATGCATTTCAACTAAACACTAGACTCGCCATGTAAACAATGATTACTTCGCAGTTTTTATTTTCTATTATGAGACAGAAAGATCGATCTGAAAATTTTCAATTTTTTTTGTATAATTCTTATCAAAGATCACTTATCGACTTTCTGTCGACAAACACAATATTAAGAATTACAGTTATATATATATATATATAT
>NC_068987.1:71584408-71598265 GCF_001194135.2 Octopus bimaculoides | reverse complement strand
GAACTAATAGTGAGGGATTATCAATCTGGGCAAAATATTTCATAAGCTCTCTGTTGGCACACCAGGCTTACAATAATATTTAGATTAATGAAGAATACTAGGAAATCTTGTGACATGATCCAAGGTTATGGTTAATCACAATTCTATATTGTAAACCCCTGAATGAGCTCCAGACAAATCAATTTTTACATAAAAGTGATACACAACAGACAAGTTCAAAATAATGGTCATTACATAGCACATTTGGAGCACATTTGGCTTACAGCTGTTTCCAGTAGTCATTATAGGTACATTACTGATGGGTTTACCCAATAGATTTATTGATCAAGTGAGGAAAATTGAACGACATAAGAAAATTAATGCTGCTTTCATCAGAGTTGTTTCTGATTATAACAATTAGAGTATTGATGGAATGGCTATTGTCTGAGGAAGTGGGGAGAAAAATATGCAAAGATGCAAGTAGAAAAGAGACCAGAGGAAGACAGGTTACAAAGGGGTGGAAAGAGGATGGTATAAGAGTGATTTAATAGAAGCAGCGGCATTGTATTTCCAAAATTTGGAAGAGGGAAGTCATAAAACATTAGTGTTTGTAGTCAGGTCAACACACGTTTTATTTTCTTAGCACTCCGTCGGTTACGACGACGAGGGTTCCAGATGATACGATCAACGGAACAGCTTCATCGTGAAATTAACGTGCAAGTGTAAGAGCAATCCACAGACACGTGTACCCTAGCGCAGTTCTCAGGGAGATTCAATGTGACACAGAGTGTGACAAGCCTGGCCCTTTGAAATATAGGTACAACTCATTTTTGCCAGCTGAGTGGACTGGAGCAACGTGATATAAAGTGTCTTGCTCAAGGACACAACGCGTCGCTGGGAATTGAACTCATGACCTTACAATCACGGGCCGAATGCCCTAACCACTAAACCACGCGCCTTCACTCACACACGTTACCATATTAGCATTGTATATAGGTTAGATATTCTCCATTTTGATATGGGATGTTTATAGACATGGTTAGTCTGAGACTGCAATGTTTATCTGTAGCTATCTGGGAGAATTATATAAGAAAATAAAAAGATGTTAGTGGCAATCATATTGTATAGGTCAGGAATTCTCTTATTAGACAAGATATAAATACTGGTAGAATGAGGGATGTTACAAATGGGATGATTCCAAGTTAAAGTTATTGAAAATTAGATGTAAATTCAGATCAGCCTCATTATACGGGTTCTAAATTTTAAACCAATAAAAAAGGACTATGGATTAAAATTTGAACTAGAATTAAAATTTCTAAATTTAGCATTAATGCAAACTAAGATCTAAAAGAAATTAAATTTACGTAGTACTGTGTGATACCAAAACAATGACGAAGGTAATATATTAATAATAAATACGAGCGTCGGTAGTTCAGTGACAGAGTTCTCGCTTGCGGCGCGGGTTCGATTCCCGGCCGACGCAAGTAACGCTTTTTCTGAGTTCAAATTCCGCCGAGGTAGACTTTGCCTGTCATCCTACGCACTGCTGTCGATGTAATGGACTTAATCCCTTCTTTGTCCCTTCTATGTTTAACTCCTTGTGGGCAATAAAAAAAATAAATATATTAATAATGACTATGGAGACTTATACATACAAAAATTTTCGTGGATGTATAAGCCTCCTTACATATTAATTTATATTCCAGACAGGTTTTACCGTCCAGCGAAGAGTACACGGAATTACCTAAAAGTGACCTGTTGTGATCGTAGTGGTTGGAAGTGTTCTAAATTCTTGTTGTAGTTTGATCTGTGGTGGTGGCGGCATGCAAAATAGGTTTATATTTTGCGATAAAATATGCTTCTTTGTTAATGCGCTGATTATTGGTTGCATTGTCTCTGAATTTATAGAGGGTAAAAATTCTAAAGTTTGGTTGTTCGTTAGTGGTGAAAATACCGATGTACTGGATAATTCCATTTTTCTGTATCCTCGTATTTTAATCTAGGATCTATGTATCGCCATCCTCTGACGTAGACTGTTTTTAGTTTGACCAATATATTGTTCTTGCCACCCTGAGCAAGTTAATACATATATTAGGTTTTCCGATGCACGTATGAAGTTGTTTTTTATTGTAAAACGTTGACCTTTTTTGAAGGATAATTCCAATCTTTCAATTAGGTTGACACATACCACAATTAGGTCTTCCGCATTTTTTACTGTCGGTTTCGATGTTGTTGACGAGTGTACTTGGACTTGTATTAGAAGACTTTTCATTGACTTGGGTTGTCTTTTGCTCTTTATGATAGCGTGCGTTTGGAGGATTTGATCCATTCTGTGACCCCTTTTTAGTAAAGGGATGTTCTGGAGGATAGTGTTAAAGGCCTCATTGTTTAGGGGCTTGTGCATGGATATGTATGGTAGGGTTTTTGATTGTAAATCCTTCTTTAGTCTGGGGTGTCTGAGTTCGTGGATGTTGAGTTGTAGGGCACGTTGAAAGCCTATATCAATTTGTGATGGTAGGTAGTTTCTGCTGTGAGTGTATCCTTTAGCTCATGTAGTCGTGCGTCCCTGGTGCTTTATGAAATCCTATAGTACAAATCCTTTTTGTCAAATTGTAAGGGATATTCATTTTAGTATTTCGTGGGTGGCAAGGGTTGAATGGCAGATATTGCTTGGAGTCCGTGGGTTTATTAGTAGATATCGGTTTCTATTTTGCTGCTGGAATCTTTAATGAGGATATCTATCTATCTATCTATCTATCTATCTATCTATCTATCTATCTATCTATCTATCTATCTATATGTATATATATATATATTCCATCGTAAATTGAATGTTTATGTCAAGTCCATTCAGAAGTGCTTGAAATTATTTAAGTCTCTCTATACTTTCGTGCCAAAGAGTAAAACAATCATGTAGATATCTTTTACAGTTACTTTCTATGTACAGGGATAATGGGTTCCCGTATTTTTCTAATACCTTACGATAAAATTTTTTTGTAGGTACCCCATGACTACGTTACCAAAGTAGGGGGCCATTCACGTACCTATCGCAGTCCCCGAATTCTGTCGATAGAATTTGTCATTAAATACGAAGAAGTTATTCTCAAAGATGAATTTTAGCCCTTTTATTACGAATTCTTTGTTGATGCTGTGTGGAAATTGTTTGGAGTAATTCTCTAGCCAGAATTGGATTGCTCTATTCCTAGGCTGTGAAGGATATTGGAATAGAGTTTGACTACATGAAATTATACCAGCAGGAGATTTTTAGGGAGGTGATTGAACATATCTAGGTCGTCCTTTATGTAGATTTTGATATGCTTGAGGCATGGTTTTAAGAGGGTGTCTAAAACGTTACTGAGGCGGTGAGTTTCGGATGCAGCTAGCTGCTATTATGGGTCTTAATTTGAGGTCATTAGGAGTAGGTACTCTGACTATTATGTCTTTGGTACTCCTGTATTTTCTTTTCTTTTCTTTCTCCTACTCCTATTTCTTCTTCTTCTTCTTCTTTTTCTTCTTCTTCTTCTTCTTCTCATCCTCCTCCTCCTCTTCCTCCTCCTTCCTCGGCTGCTCCTGCTTAAACCATCAATTCTCCGTACTCAAACTATTCCTTCAGATTTATTACTACCCACCTACGAGGTATTCACAAAGGAATAAAGAGAGAGACAGACTATCTGAAGACTATGGAAATATTTACCCATTTAAAGACTATGGAAATACCTACAAAACATTTCACTTAATTCTTTTTCTCCAATTTAATTGTTTTTCTTAATTTACTCTTAGTTGAAAAAGTCTAAAAGACAGAAACCGGTACTAAAATATACTTAATGATAAAATTATTTTAGCATTTTCTACATTGTCTTATTTTCCTTATATGTATATAACATTTATTTCTAGTTGCTCTTGTACTTTAACTACAGCTGCGAAACCGCAACTGTTAGATTTAACTTTTCTTCGAGATTTGCAGTTGTCTTGCTGGTTGTGGTAGCGTTGGAAATTGTGCTTTCGACTGCAGATCCTTCGTTCCTCACCTCCTTTTCGTAATGCGGGAGAAGAGGAAAGGTTATTTCGTAAATTTCAGTTTGGGGCGAGGGTGGGGTGCGTAGCCCTTTTCCTGACGAGAAGCCATGTTTCAAAAATGTAAACAAATATGTGCCAAGACAATACACTTTGAAATTAAAATTCTTCCCATAAAGGGGGAATTTTTTTTTTGGTCAAGAAACCTTCTCCGCCAAGCAGGTTCAATTTAACTGACTCCAAATGTCCAAACTAAAATTATACTTGTTTGTGCAACCAGAAAGTAGCAAATCTTATTAGCACAAGAAAACACGTCCGTTCGGCAGAAATTGGCGAACACTTATACGTCATCTAACGACGAGATAGACCATGATTTTATACTCTTTACTCTTTACTCTTTTACTTGTTTCAGTCATTTGACCGTGGCCATGCTGGAGCACAGTCTTTAGTCGAGCAAATCGACCCCAGGACTTATTCTTTGTAAGCCTAGTACTTATTTTATCGGTCTCTTTTGCCTAACCACTAGGTTACGGGGACGTAAATGCACCAGCATCGGTTGTCAAGCGATGTTGGGGGACAAACACAGATACACAAACATATACACACACATACATATATACATATATATATACAACGGGCTTCTTTCAGTTTTCGTCTACCAAATCCACTCACAAGGCTTTGGTCGGTCCGAGGCTATAGTAGAAGACACTTGCCCAAGGTGCAACGCAGTGGAACTAAACCCGGGACCATGTGGTTCGTAAACCATAATTTTTGCATAATTTTGGTGTTATGAATGAATTAGACGATAGTGCTACACTGTTGTTATTTTCGAATATTTTTTGTTTTGGACTTGGCAGAATCGTTTATCACGTTGGACAAAATGCTTAGCAGGCATTTCTTCCGGCTCTTTACTTTATGAGTTCAAATGCTGCCAAGGTCAACTTCGCCTTTCACTGTTTTCGCCGTTGATAAAATAAAGTAGCAGTTGAACATAGGGGTCGATATAATCGACTTGGCCTTCATTCAACGTTACTATCGTTGTGCGAAAATTAGAAAGAAATTTTAGGATAGCTTGAAATGTAAGGTATATCTTAGAATGTATTTGGCAATCACACAGTTAGGTTCTCTTTGAATAGAATATTCTCTTGAGTAATTGCTTTATTTACATCTCGCTGATGGGCTACATTATGTATTTACTAAATCACATACTAGCAGGTATTACTTTACGTTTCAAACTATCCTAAAAGACATGTTATGCAGTAGTGAACTTTTAAATAATCAATTAAACGTTGCCATCACCAGCATTATTATACAAAAATACGCAGACTAAAGGTTATGTACACAAGAAATAGCTATGAGACACGATTCTTTTTGAGCGCAGAAAGTGGACAGGTGATCTCTGATGAGAGGTTAACACAACATGAAATTACGTGAGTCGATTCTCTTTGTTGTAGCAGAGAGAATAAAACTGTGATGTAACTAATTTGTTTACGATTTCCAGTGAGGCTTAAATCCATGGAAATGAGGTTTACCGTATATATCATTTTATTCTTAGAACAACTACCGAGTAACGCACTCTTTCTTTCTCTCTCTCTCTTACTCTCTCTATCTCACACTCTGTCTATCCATCCGTCCGTCCGTCCGTCCGTCCGTCTGTCTATCTACTCTGCTAAAATATACTGAGTGATCCCTCAATTTACTGTTCAACTGCTTTCATATATCGCTTTACATAGAAACAATACATCTATATGTGCATTTATGTGTATGTTTTTTAGTATGTATATATGTGCGTACATGTATGTATTCGCCCGTTCATTGTATGTAGAAAGATTATAAAGATAACTAGTGGAAGGAGTTCACTCATTCTTGCACCTTGATAGAACATTTGGTCGCTACTCCGAGCGATTTTCTCGTTTCTGCGTTCCTTAACACACAGACACGCAGACACACGCACACGCACACGCTCACACACACACACACTCTCTCTCTCTCTCTCTCTCTCTCTCTCTCTCTCTCTCCCTCTCTCTCTCTCTCACACACACACCAGATCTGAAGTTTGTCATCCTTGTAATCGTTTCATATATCGTGTTTTAATTCACAATTAAAGACTATCTGATAGAGTTGTACTTATTTACGGATAGGAAGAACAGTGTAGAGACGAAGAATGAAGGGAGACTGTTAAGTTTAGTTGGGAAAGCGAAGGGTGAGAGGTTAGTATGTAACTTCGAAAAGGGGAGATTTGGATTGAAGAGAGAATATTGCGATTGGTTAAAACAGTGGTGGGCAAACTTTTCAGAGCGAGGGCCGCATCAGTGGGCCATGAAAGTCAAAGAGCCGCACCTTTTAAAATCGGGCGTTGCGTTTTAAAATAATGCAACTCATCGACAGTATGGTTAATAAAAACAAACAAATTCTTAATCTAACACAAGCAATTTAACTGGGAAATGTTTCTGGTCACAATTCTGCTTTACAATTCTTTTGAAGTCTAGCACAAGGTCACTGGTAGAAACTCTCATCACAGCATTTAAGTTTGTGTCTGACACCATGGACCTGTTCTCGGACTTGCAAGAAAAACTCTGTTCACAAATGTAAGTGGAACCAAAAATAGAGAATGAACTGGCAACAAAATTTCTTAAACGCGGAAAGCATTAAACAGAGAGTGACTTGTAAAACACTACTAATGGTAGGGAGTGAAACATTTCCTTCAATGAATGGTCAGATTGAATGCCTATCATTTCAAGCTGTAATTCATCAGGTGATGCATCAACATCAGCAGAGAAAGGAGAAGTTAATAAGTTGAATTTAATCTTAATCTGCCTGAAATCCTCCAACATCCTTTCAAGCTCTTCAGTCAAACTTCTCAACTGATTTTTAATTTTTGAATACACATTTGCAGGTACTTTCTCTTTTCCCAACAATAAAAAATGGGTGAACTTATCCTCAATTGCTTGCCTTGAAAACAAATATAATTTTGCTTGAAAAGATTTGACGTGCTTATACATTTCATGAGCCAAAAGTTCCTTTCACTGCAATTTTACATTTAGCTCGTTCAACTTTTCAAAAACATCAGCTGCAAATATAAGTCCATATTTCCACTCATCACAGTCCATTTTTGTAACAAATTCACAAAGAATCCTTGTCATATCGCGAAAGAGTAGAATATCTTTTCGTAAGTTCCACATTCGCTTAGGCAGTTTGCCGAGACTGAGCCATTGTACATTGTTGTGGAAGAGAACATCCCCATGCTCAGCCTCCATATCCCTCAGTAGGGATTTGAATTGTCTGTGATTGAGTGCTCTTGCCCTGGTGGTGTTTACTACACTCACCACTGGATCCATCACATGCTTCAGGTTAAGAACAGATTTACACAGATTTTCTTGGTGCAAAATGCAGTGGAAAGACAAGAAAGCTTGGTTAGGATTGTCTTTTCTAATCTTGTCTTCCAAGAGGTTAACCATGCCCACATTTTCCCCACGTAATGCCCGGGCACCATCTGTTGCTATGCTTGTCAATCTATCTCATGATAATGCACTTTATTCAATTGCATTGACCACACACTCATACAAATCCTGACCAGTTGTTGTAATTTTCATCGAGTCTGGTGACAACAATTCTCCGGTGATACGGAAATTCTCATCCACTCCACGTACGAAAATTAATTACTGTGCAGTATATTGGATGTCGGTACTCTCATCTACTACTAACGAATAACTTGCATCCCTCAGCTGTTGAGTCAATTCCTCACTGGTTATTTCTATGCATCGCACAACAGTCTTCGATAATGAAATATTTTTGAATTTACCTTTCATTTCCGGGCATACAACACTTGCGCAATCTATCCTGAATTGTTTTATTAACTCACCATCTGAGAATGGTTTGTTACGTCTTGAAATTCGGTATGCTACCATAAAACTTCCCTCCAATTCAGTATCGTGAATTGATAATTGCTTCTTAAATAGAGTTTGTTGTTTGATCAATTTTGCAACATATTCCACATCCATTTTCTTCTGTTCTTCATCGGTCATGTTGTATCCAAAATCTCCGTGTTTTGCTTGGTAGTGCTGCCTCAAATTGCACTCCTTTAACACGGCAATCGTCTCCTGGCACAGTAAGCACACTGCTTTATTCTTAGAATTGGTGAACAAATAGTTGTACAAACATTCTTCAATAAATGCACGGCACTCATCCTCAATTTTACGTTATTTTAGGAGGCACTGTTCGTAGGGGTGGAGAGATCATGTTGTGCAGGCTACTATCAGCAATAACTGCGCATGCGCAATATCATACGCATACACAGAAAGTATGTAACCATCGGAAAATGGGGCATAGATTTCTATGACACCGAAAAAGTTAACCTCGGTTGAAGCACAAGCATATTGAATTTCATAAAAATTTATTTTTTTTTCTAATTTCTGCAGGCTTCCGTGGGTCGCACATAACCCCGTAAAAGGACGCATGCGGCCCGCCGGCCGCAGTTTTCCCAACACTGGGTTAAAATGTAAATATAAGTAAAAGAAGTCCTTTAGTATGGAAGTGTTTTCAGAAAATATGAAATTTACTGGCATGTTACAACTGAAAGTGAAATATCTTGGAGCTCAATATAATCCTTAATGCCAGAGACTTTTTTGGATGAAAGGCAGAATTTGAAACCAGAACATAAAGAGCTATAATGATTCCACCAGTTCGCCACTCTTAAGCTCAATATAATGGGAAAAAAAGAAGACTTATGCCTCATAAGTTGGCGAGGGATACAAAAATGTAAATGCTGTCATAAGAGGACCTTTCGATGGAGAAGTGACCATCCTGAAATAGATTTGAGGTCAAATACTGGTAAATTGAACCAATACATGAGATCTAGAATCAGTGGGTGGGTGCGTGGGCCGTTTGCTTAAAACCGCCGAGAGGAAGGTCTCGAAACGGTGCACATTTACCCCTGATTGCTCTCGATACCTACTGACATCCGGTATGCAGAATGTTCGACTGATTGCACTCGTGCAACCAAACTGTTTCCAAACCTCTCCTTGCCAGGGACTTCTATTGCTTGCTAGAGTTACCCATTAGAGTTAATATAAGTTTTGAATAGTTTTAGTAGCTTTAGATAATTGACGCACATCATTCATGTTTGCTGTTATGAATGTATGTCACCATATCTGAGTAACTGAAGATATCAATTGATTATATTATTATTAATAGGCGCAATTTTAGCTACCTGAATGATATTGATTAATTATTTATTATGATTAACCATTCTATTTCGCAATGACTTTCGCCATTCTTACATTCGTTTAGATA
Organism: Octopus bimaculoides; assembly: GCF_001194135.2. Classification (NCBI taxonomy): domain Eukaryota; kingdom Metazoa; phylum Mollusca; class Cephalopoda; order Octopoda; family Octopodidae; genus Octopus; species Octopus bimaculoides. The sequence goes on along the minus strand of NC_068987.1, from coordinate 71,588,980 downwards.
TTATTTTCGAAATGTAATATCCGTAATGGAAGAGAAGATTAAATATGGAACTTATTGTAATATCAAGCGCATCTTATTTTTATGGCGATTCTACCCCACGCACTCAAATATATTCGTAGGTACACAAAGACACACACTTATGTATGTATGTATGTATGTATGTATGTATAACATTATTCAGTTTTATTTCAAAATTTCTTGCTGATAAAGAGCTGGTTTCTTACAGAGAGCCAAGGCTCCTTCATTGGAATTTCAAAATCAACAAAAGAGTATTTTTGTTTGTATGTATGTAAGTTACAGGAACATAAACACACCAACACCGGTTGTCAAGTGGTGATGGTGGGACAAACACAGACACACACGCATAGATATGTATATACATATATACGACGGGATTCTTTCAGTTTCCGTCTACCTAATCCACTCACAAGGCTTTGGTCGGCCCTAGTTTATAGTAGAAGACACTTACCCCAGGTGACACGCAGTAAGACTGAACCCGGGAACATGTGGTTGGAGAGCAAGCTTCTTACCACACACACACACACACATACACACACATCTATGTACGTATGTATGTATGTATGTATCTGTCTGTTTGTCTGTCTGTCTATCTATCGATCTATCTATCTATCTATCTATCTATCTATCTATCTATCTATCTATCTATCTATCTATCTATCTATAGATATATATATACGTTTGTGTATGTGTGTGTGTGTCTTTGTGTTTGTATGCCTTTGTGTTTGTGTTTGCCCCTCATCAAAACTTGACGACCGGTGTTGGTGTGTTTACGCCCCTGCATTATAGCTGTTCGGTAAATGATATCGATATAATATATACCAGACTTAAATAATAACGACTGGGGTCGATTTGTTCGACCAAACACTCCAAGGCAGTGCCCTAGCATGGTCGCAGTCTAATGACTGAGACAAGCAAAAGATTAAAGATATACATATCCATCCATCCATCCATCCATCCATCCGTCCGTACGTCCATCCGTCCGTCCATCCATCCGTCCGTCCGTCCGTCCGTCCATCCGTTCGTCTGTCTCTCTCTCTCTCATGCATACATGTAGATGCTGGCACATACACAAAACTTCCGAACTTATACATAGTCATATCTCACTGACCACCGCATAATGAAGATGCTTTATTATATTATTACATTCGAATGCTGTATGTATGTATATATATATATATATATATATATACGTGTATGTGTGTGTGTAGTACGTAAGTAGTATTACTTATGTAAGTAATATTACTTATGTATGTTTGTTTGCATAAGTTTAGTGAGTATTGCGTTAAAAGTGAAGAGTTAATTGAAAAGTGAAAGCAATGATTCCATGCAGTCTCATTATATATAGCTGAAGTTGATTCAGTGTATCTTGCAATAATGCGTGTGTCTATAGTTTCGCTTCCACATCTATCCATACGAGTACGGGCAGATTTAGTTGCATATGAGTGTATGTGCGAATGATACATGTATATAATTGAGCAGGAACACCGAACATAGCAATGTTCTCACGTCAACATAGCAACACATGTGTTTGAGTATATGTAAATGCACATACTATTAGCGAAAGTAGTGTGATGATATTAATACTTAAGCTGTTCAGTAAATAGAACGATACATAATTGACACTGCAATTAGTTGCAATGTTCACAAAGTTACATGCTGAGGAATCAACGTTTATTTTATATCATACCATACCTACTAGAAGAAGATAATTATTGCTAATAGATTTAACTCGTATATATCGCAACTAATTACATGTTGGATTACACATCTTTCATTAACTTATAATCATCAATTTAAATGTTGAACCTTTAGATGTTGGCTGTTTATGTCACATCGTCCCAATGGAGACTGAACTACAGCTCTGGTTCTGCGATACATTACTTCAAACGATTATTCTGATTCACAGGCGGGTAAATATCCGTTATCTCTAAAGAAAGATATGCACAAAATAATGTAGTCGGTGTAGTCGATGATAAGGAGCCTTATGACGTGTTGAAAAGCCAGCAGTTCGTACCTTATCAAAGTAATATGAAATAATCCACGATAAAGATGCTTAACTTCCAATATCTCTGTCCTCATCTCAAGCTGTATAAAACTCCATAATATGGTAAAGTTTAGTATTGTGGGCAGCAGCAATATTATCATCACTGTAACGTCAAACCTTGTCTCATTGGTTAGCCTTGATAAATCCTTCTCTGTTTCAATTAAATTGCGTCGTCGTTAATTTTAGTGGTGGGGAGTTCATTTTACTACAAAAGTTTCTTTAAATACACGTTTTTATATATTAGGGGTAAATACCCATGGCTCACATACACGAAAACTGAAAGATCAATACAAAGCATACAGAAACAATCCTGTGGGTTTAGGTTCCTAAAAGAAAAAAAACTTTCGTATCCAGTCATCTTGCTGAGCATTTAACGTAGCAAGTTAAAAAAAAGCTTGTTTCCAAGACCACGGAGGACTCTTTGAAATCTAGTTCGTAGCTCTAGATTTATATCATTGTATGAATAAGAGACATATCGCTTTCAACCAATAGGCCGTTTGTCTATGAAAGATATCATTCTCAAATGATGTAATACATTTTTGACAGCTAGCTGGACTTAGAAACATAGTTTCGTACTAAGAGCCAACAGCATTATGCATGAAATTATTTAGCATCTTGTGTATTCTACCATATCACTTGTATCTACACATTAAATTTACACTTGGTTGATCATGTTGAAATCACAACTTCCTAACTATGAAGTCTGTATGATTTTTGATAAAGTGGCATTGTCGAATATCATATCAAAACCTCTAGTCTACCACATACTTTATAGTTAAAGCACCACAGAAAAAAAAAGAATAAATAACCATGATACATTTTTCTAACCACTTACATGTATAAGACACCTATCGGGCTGTAATGAAATTTTGTTGTTGTTGTTGGCACTCCGTCGCTTACGACGTCGAGGGTTCCAGTTGATCCGATCAACGGAACAGCCTGCTCGTGAAATTAACGTGCAAGTGGCTGAGCACTCCACAGACACGTGTACAGTTAACGTAGTTCTCGAGGGATATTCAGCGTGACACAGTGTGACAAGACTCACCCTTTGAATTACAAGCACAACAGAAACAGGAAGTAAGAGTGAGAGAAAGTTGTGGTGAAAGAGTACAGCAGGGTTCGCCATCATCCCCTGCCGGGGCCTCGTGGAGCTTTAGGAGTTTTCGCTCAATAAACACTCAGAACGCCTGGTCTGGGAATCGAAACCGCGATCCTACGACCGCGAGTCTGCTGCCCTAACCACTGGGCCATTGCGCCTCCACTGTAATGAGATATACTGAAGAAATTTAAAATCAAGGTATATCTGAGCATGACGAACACTCTGTGAGCTGCAAGCTAAGACTGAAGATTTGATTTCGAATTGTTTCCTTTACACATTATATTGTTTCTTGTAGATACCGTATGTCTAAATGTTTAAGTAGATCGTATTGCAACACCACGATCCGGATTCAATCCCACTGCGTGGCATCTTGGGAAATATAGTTTTCTATAACTGTGGGTCGACCCATACTTTGTGAACAAAAATGAGTTAATGGAAACTACAGAGAAGCCAGTCGAGCTAATTCAAGCTTAATTTAAAGAGGCATAGTTTTGTTACAATCTATGTCGTGCAGATTCTGCCCGAAAATTAAGATTAAGAGTACACGTATCTCTGGAATACTCAGCCACTTACACGTTAATTGAAGAGTAAGTAATTCGGCCGATCGAACAACTGTATCCTCATAGTCGAACGACGGAGATCCACCACAAAACAGTTTGTAATTAATTGTTACTTTTCCACTTGGTTTTGAAGTGTTTGGTAGAATTTTGATGCGAACGCTTCAATCTTCAACCACTGGCGAATAAATTCATGTTGATAAAAAAAAAAACCAAAACAAAAATCATCCCAAGATTTTCGTAAACGGCTATTGCTTTCTCAAACCGAACCATGATATTATGTATTTTTTTCTAGTCTAGGCACACGGCCCGAAATTTTGGGGGAGGGGACCAGTCGATTAGATCGACTCCAGTACTCAACTGGTACTTAATTTATCAATCCTGAAAGGATGAAAGGCAAAGTCAGCCTCGGCGGAATTTGAACTCAGAACGTAAAGTTAGAGGAAATTCCGCTACGCTTTCCGCCCGGCGTGCTAACGTTTCTTATTTCTTTATTGTCCACAAGGGGCTAAACATAGAGGAGGCAAACAAGAACAGACAAAGGGATTAAGTCGACTACATCTACCACAGTGCGAAACTGGTACTTAATTTATCGACCCCGAAAGGATGAAAGGCAAAGTCGACCTCGGCGGAATTTGAACTCAGAACGTAAAGCCTGACGAAATACCGCTAAGCTTTTCGCCCGGTGTGCTAACGTTATTATAAAATCTGTTAATTAATCATATATTAATTAATATCGATTAAATATCAGGAGGCCAGCACATCTAAAGAATCAAAGAGATTCAGAAATATCATCTGCAATCTCAGGGGATTAAGGTACATTTTAAAAAATAACGTCGACCACTAACGTA
>NC_068987.1:71583649-71583993 GCF_001194135.2 Octopus bimaculoides | reverse complement strand
ATATATATATATATATATATATAATATATATACATATATGTATATGTATATATATATATTTCAAAGAAATTCCAGATGACTTCTCGATGTCCAGTTCAAGTCACATGGTATTAATGTTATGAAAGTGACATCATCTATTATCTTTACATTTAGGTCCATGTGGAATGCTTGCTCAGCTATGGTGACAGGCTGCGGTATAGTGTAGACAGCGACATCTGCTCCTTGTACTGAGTACTTCATAGGGTAGAGTGGATTGTTGGCATGAGTTAGCATGAGTCTGAGACATTGGTAGCGTACACACACACACACACACACACACACACACACACACACACACATATATA
>NC_068987.1:71580593-71583639 GCF_001194135.2 Octopus bimaculoides | reverse complement strand
CACACACACACACACACACACACACACACACATATATATATATATATGCATACATGCAAACATGCATATACATATACATATGATGTTTGCTTCATCTTGACAGATGATAGCCGTCCCATCAACACACCATCACACAGCACAATCATTCCGTTGATGAGTCCTCAGATGACTTTTAAGACCAGCTGCAGACTGACTGCGTTTAAAACGCAAGTGATATATTATTCGAGTTTCTTCTACATCTTTGCCCTTTGAAATCTGATTCTGAAGGCATGTTTTTGTGAACTAGTGTCTTCTAAGTCCAGATCTCGTCTTACTAGTTTTGCGACATATGACAGAAGTAATAAGAGGCGGTTGGTGTTCAAGATTTTCTTGTGCCTTCATAAGATTCACGTGTCCTGCTTTTGACCACAGAACAGGATACTCATAATACATATCCAATGTTCATTGTTGATTCTAGTTCCAATTATTCCTTTGAGGCAGGCCCTTTTAAGCTCAGAGTGCTGAATAATCTTTTCCTCCCAGGAATTGCAAAAAGTCCTAACAGTACCTCTCCACTTGTTCCGATCCAGAACATCAATTTCCCAATCACATTTGTTGTTCATATTTAGTTTCTTCAGGTTTTTCTTCACACAGTGTTTACACCTTATCCTCGGCTTATATTGTGGTCGCTTACAAGAGTTGAGTTCACCATAAAAAAGACGCTTTGGCAACCGTTCATCTTTCTTTGAAATAACATGTCCAGCCCATTTCATTTGAACCAAGATAACATTTTGTTCAATTGAGCTACAACATGCTATGTGCATGAAACATTCTGGTATGAAACCGTCCCACTTGACTCCTAAAATACTTCTTAGGCACTTTTGATGAAATCTCTCCAGTATTTTCAAATGACGCCTGTAAGTTGTCCACGTCTCACTCGAATAAAGAAGTGCAGTCAATACACATGTTTTATTGACAATGTTTTTTGTCTGCGGGGAAATACCTGTATCTGCCCATACTCACTTTTCGAGCTTTCCAAATGCAGCACTTCCCTTCCGTATTCTCTTGACGGTGTGCTTCCAAGGTAAACAAAGGTGCCAACGACTTCTAACCTTGTTCCATTGGCAAAAAGGTTTGGATCAGTAAATGTTTGTCCTGGCACAGGAGTAAACATTATTTTGGTTTTCTCAAGACTAATTGTGAGTTCGAAATGTACACATGCAGTGGTAAATCTGTCCATTAAATGGTGCATATCCCCGTCTGAGTGTGTCAACAAATCAGCATAATTAGCATAAAGTAATTCTCTTACAAGTATTTTGAAAGTCTTTGCTTTGCAGTTAAACCGCGTCAGATTTTTCCTCCAAGGAATTGCAACAAGTCCTAACAGTACCTCTCCACTAGTTCCGATCCAGAACATCAATTTCCCAATCACATTTGTTCCTATCTAGTTTCTTCAGGTTTTTCTTCACACAGTCTTTACACCTTTTCCTCGGCTTATATTGTGGTCGCTTACAGGGTTCAGCTCACCATAAAAAAGACGCTTTGGCAACCGCTTATCTTTCATTCTAATAACATTTCCAGCCCATTTCAAATGAGCCAAGATGTCCAAAATCTGGTTCTGATTCCCCTGTTGCAATCCTTGAAAGCATACCAAGCAAAAGAAATAGAGAAAAGTGTAGGATCAGGAATATCTCCCTGTTTGACACCGTTGTCCACTGAAAATTCATGAGATAGCTCACCATTAAAGACTACCTGAACTTTCAAGTTTCTTTGTAGTTCCTTAAAGATGCTCGCAGAATGTGTTGGGCAATCAAGTTTACACAAAACAATCCACAGTGCCTCCCTCTTTATCGTGTCAAATGCATTAGTTAAATCTATGGAGACATGGTATAGTGGCATGTGTTCCTCTAAGCATTTCTCCTGAACCTGCCTCGCAGAAAATATCATGTCCATTGTTCCTCGCTCATGTCCACACCGTTCTTCAGGAATCACATGTGGACACACATTCTCAATAAGGCAATCTAACGTGATCCTTGGAAGTATCTTCCCGGTATGTGCCAGAAGAGTTACCCCTCTAAAATTAACACACGCTGCATTTGGGCCCTTACCCTTGTATACAGAGATTAGAATGCAATTTATCCATTCTTGTGGCACAGAAGATTCATTCCAAACTCGAGTTATCAGGCTATGAATTTCAGATGAAATATGATTCTCGCCTGCTCTCAGAATTTCAACTGGAATACTACCCAATACAAGAGCTTTACCTGATCTCAGTTTATATAGTGCCAGATTTACTTCTTCAATGGAAGGTGTATCGTTCATGTGTTGCACTTTCTCTCTTTGCAGAATGTTGCTTATGATATCCATGTTCACTAGAGAAGGATTAGGGAAAAGATTTGCAAAGTGTTCTCTCCATCTATTCATTATTCCAGGAGGATATTTAATAACTTCATTTCCATCTTTTGACTTCAAGGAAATATACGATGAAGATTGGGGTCCAAAAACCTGCCACAATAAACTATAAAAACTTTTAATGTCTTTCCTGTCATAGGCTGCCTGTACTTCCTCAGACAAATTTCTCCACCAAGTGTCTCCAAGCCTTCTGAATTCCTTTTGCAAGTCTGCTTTCTGAGACTTGTACAACTTTTCTAGTTGCACTCTGTTCTTTACATATACTTTACTGCGTAGAAGGAGATAGCATGCCTTAACAAGGGGATAACCTGCGACATAATAAACTAAGTGACACAGATAATTACCCATTAATTAAATGGCTATTAATGCCCATAGCCGATGCTGCATATTCTCTAATTTAGGTTTTAGAATGACGACATGATGCATCGTGAAATTTTCCCCTGCTCTTTGCGTTCTGCAATCTGCCAACACTACAGGACTGGTTCTTGTGTGAATTTAGCGAGGTTAACTGCCTTGCAAGTATTTCGTCCTGTTTTTTGATCTGCAGATAAATTATTCAATTCCCCTCCAGTTTCTGTGTAGTCATTGAGTACTCTCTCGTTGCTGAATGCTCACACACACACACACACACACACGCACACACACACACACACAC
>NC_068987.1:71577754-71578698 GCF_001194135.2 Octopus bimaculoides | reverse complement strand
GAGAGAGAGAGAGAGAGAGAGAGGGAGAGAGAGAGAGGGAGAGAGAGAGAGAGACGGAGAAAGAAAGAGAAAGAGAGAGAGAGAGAGAGAAACACGAAGGAGAACCGACGATACTAAAATATTCCATAGAATGCATATCCTTTTAATGTAAATACAGGTGTATTTGTATTGTGTTTTCTTGAATATATCTTTCACTAATGTACCTAATGGGATAAAAATGTCTAAATTCATTTTCTCGTCAGATTCAAATGCGACTATTGAAGGACAGAGATGCTAAATGATTATAATGGCCTGGAGTGTCGTGTTGCCGTTTATTTCATCGAATACGGCAAGAGTTAAAGCTAAGTCACTTCTGTTGAGGAAAGTAAATACTCTAATATATATTTTATCTGTAACATTAATATATATATTTGCCACTTAAATGTGGCTGACCCCGAGGGGTGGATGTTACTGTTGCTTTTAGCCCCAGGAGGACATCTCGTTCAGAGATTTAACATTATTAATATATATGTTATATATGTTATATCACCACCCTTAGAAAATATTTTAAGTTAACGAAACCAAATGATCTTCTATGAAAAATAAAGATCATTCCTAAATTCAATTAGTTTGAGGTGTAAAATTAATGAAACGAATGAAATTAATGAAACGAAAATGAGTAGAACGCAAAAAAACATATATCAAAGCAAAAAAATAAACTCACTCCCTCTTCCACGTCGTATTTGACCAATAAAATTTACCGGTGCATAGAATCGGAAATACCATTTCGAAACTATCAAAATACTAACATAAAATCCGAGTAATTCTGTTGATGAGAGTAATATATGCCAGTTTAAGATAGATTTCTAGGTAAGGTATTAATGCACGCACGCACACACACACACACACACACACACACACACACACACACACACACACACACACACACACACACACACACACAC
>NC_068987.1:71576863-71577507 GCF_001194135.2 Octopus bimaculoides | reverse complement strand
GCGCGTATGTATATAGTAAGAATTTACAAAAAAACAAAAGACGAAGACGGGTGTGTAAACAACAAATAGACGTATTAGTATAACGCTCGGGAAGTGAGAAAGTCTTTTACGTTTCGAGCCTACGCTCTTCGACAGAAAAGAACACAGAAATAAACAGGGAGAGAAAATAGAAAAGGTTTAGTGGCTAGCGATTTATCATGGCGAATACCGGACAGAGGGGTCACACAGGAGAGCTAGGAATCTTGGGGAGATAATAAAGTAGTGGTGATCCCAAAACGAAGGTGCGCGTGCGTGTGCATGTGAGAGCGTGTATGTGCGGGTGGAAAGGGGCTGGTGACATTGATGTGCGCTTGTATTCATGCGTAGGTGTGTGGGTGATGGTGTAGGTACTGGGAAGTAGTCAGTGCTAGTGTGTGCGGGGTGGTGTGATGTGGTGTGGTGTGGTGTGGTACGGCGGTGCCCCTGCATGGCTGCAGCCTAATGGCTGCAGCAAATAAGGCATTCAAACGCACACACACACGCACACCTCTTTCTCTCTCTCTCTCTCTCTCTTTTTCTCTCTCTCTCTCTATTTCTCTCTCTCTCTCTCTCTTTCTCTCTTTCTCTCTCTCTCTCTCTCTCTCTCTCTCTCTCTCTCTCTCTCT
>NC_068987.1:71574444-71576818 GCF_001194135.2 Octopus bimaculoides | reverse complement strand
CTCTCTCTCTCTCTCTCTCTCTCTCTCAATACCCACACACATACACATCTACCTGTATCTTTTGGTTGACAGCCTACTGCCTCTTTTTATGCGTGTTCTGCATTTAATATTCTATTATAGTATCTTCTAGTTTAGAAAGCTTAGTATATGTGTGTGAATATCAAAAGTAGAGATGAAAAATTACATCTTTTTTATTGTTATTAAAATGAAATGACGTGTTGTACCATCTATATTAAATCAATATGATGCGAGATATACATAAACCGTTGCTTCCTGCAAATGACTGTGCATATACTTAAGTTTTGATATATAAACTGAAATTTAAATATGTTCAAAATAAAGACGTAAAATGAGGAAAAACACTGAGATAATATATAAACTATAGAGCAGATTTATAATTTCATTTAGTTTAGTATTGTTTGTAAAATGTTCTGTATATTTTCAGATTTTACCTCATTAAACAAATATTATTTCACACGCACACACACTCACGCACACACACTCACGCACACATGCACACACACACACACACACACACACACACACACACACACACACACACACACACACACACACATATATATATACATATATATGTATGTATGTATATATATGCTCACATTCCAACACATATATATATGTACGTATTTGCACATATATATGTGTATGTAGAAGTATTTAAATATATATAAATATATATATATATATATATCGAAACGTCAAAGACTTTCCGTATTCCCGAGCGTCATACTAATATATACTTTTGTTATTTACACCACCTGTCCTCGTCTGTTGTTATTTTTTGTATATTCTCCCTCCTATATATATATATATGCTTATATTACAGATATATGTATAATTTATGTGTACGTGTATATATATGTGTGTGTATATGGATAAATAGATATACACACACATATATATGCATACGCGTATATATATCTACATACGCTTAAATATGCATGCTTTACGAACACAGTTATATGCATACAAGCATATTCATGCATATGTATACATGTGCATACAAAGAGATACACATGCATTCACTGACATAGTAACATGTACACATATGTATCTGAGAAGTGCCACAGCCTTGTCTAATTACATCCGGTGTCTAAAATAACATCAGGTACGAAATAATATTGTAAGATGCTAGGGATGAGTAGATCATTCACAGACAGCCAGGACAATGTTAATTATGCATAAGGAAGAAGCATTAAACTGAACGGCATCAAGTGTTCGTAAAAATATTGAATTATAGAATAGGAGTTTTTTGGTATGGTTTGCCCCTCTAATAACTTTGCATTGAACATTTTCGAAATGCACATCCTGACTCTATTAACTATACGGGGAGGCCCTGAAAAGTTCCCGGTTTTGTGTAAAAGAAAATACAGGAGGATCAGTTAATCATGAATTTATTCATCATATTCTCCTCTCAAATTCACACACTTATTGCAGCAGTCCTTCAGTTTTTCTAAGCCCTGTAAAAAAACACGGAAGGGTAGGCCTCCAACCAGGCCTTTCACGACTCCCTTAAAGCCAGGAACTTTTCAGCAGTCCCTCGTATGAAGAAACACCAAACAAAATCACTGGCATATTACTCTGTTTTCAATATACGTTTTTATGTAGTCACGTCTACAGTTAATTCTTACAGTTATAAACCATACTAGCATATTTGTGACTTTACATACGATTCTCGATCTGCTCGACTTTGATCCGTAGGAATTTATCTAAGTTTAGACTAACTTTCATCATTTACACTGAGTAGTATTTGTGCAGATAGTCGTCTGTGATCATTTTCAAAGTTTATTCAACATCAGTGAAGCATCTAAATAAATGGCTCTCTCAGAGCTCTCTGTTCTCTAGGAGGACCGCATCATCGAGACTAACGAGAGCAAGAGAAGGATATATGCGGAGCTTGTGGAATTATGCCTAAGCAATGGGTGGCAAGCAAGAGGTGATCCCATCAAGGTGAGATGCAGAAAGTTGCTGACCAGAGCTTATAGCATGGAGTTATACGCATGTGTTAAATAATTTCTTTTATTTCCGACATATGTTCCGAAGATTACAATTGGTTCATTCCAAAGGAATGAATGATGTTGAGAAAGATGTAATCTTCTATTCATTCCTTTGGAATGAACCAATTGTAATCTTCGAAACATATGTCGGAAATAAAAGAAATTATTTAACACATGCGTATATCTCAATTTATTTAATCTCATATTTATTCAAAATACCTCAAATTAACAAGGAGTTTCTACCCCATAAACAGGAGATACACCCAAGTTATTTTGTGAACTTTGCTACCCTAGTAACTATTAACCAATTTATTTTGTCAGTGTTGATTGTTAACTATGAGAAAATAAATACACAC
>NC_068987.1:71572964-71574355 GCF_001194135.2 Octopus bimaculoides | reverse complement strand
ACACACACACACACACACACACACACACACACACACACACACACACATATATATATATATATACATATTATATTTCACTTCTTTCAGTTATTGGACTGTAGACAAGCTACAGCACCGCCTTAAAAAAATTTTCGTCAAATGAATGAATGTCTTATTATTTAAAGCCTGGTCTCTTTTGCCAAAGTTTCAGGGACGTAGACAAGCCAACACCGGTTGTCAGATAGTGGTGGCCAACAAGCACAAGCACAAAAACACACAAACTTAGATACATAAATATACATATACGACGGGCTTTCAGTTTCCGTCTACCAAATTCTCTCACAAGGCTTTGATCGACCCGGTGCTATAGTAGAAGACACTTGCTGAAGGTGCCATGCAGTGAGATTGAAATCAAAACGATGAGGTTAAGAAGCAAACTTCTTACCATATAGCTGCGCCTGCGTCTCTGTATGTATGTATGTATGTATGTATGTATTCATGCATTCATGTATGTATATGTGTGTGTTGTTATTCCAGTGAAAGAGAACGAGCAAAAAAGAGAAAGGTAGACAAAGAGAGAGAGAGAGAGACTGAGAGAGAGAGATAGATAGATAGAGAGAGAGAGAGAGAGAGAGAGAGAGAGAGAGAGAGAGAGAGAGAGAGAGAGAGAGAGAGAGAGAGAGAGAGAGAGAGAGAGACAGAGAGAGAGAGACAGAAATCATGGAAAGAAGTGTGAGAAGGAAGTAGAGAAAAAGAGTTAAAGCATCTTTCTGAATTTCAGTGATTTTGCTCAATAACATTACGAAAACACATTTCATTTCAACAGTATATTAGTACATAACATCTTTGACTCCATGTTGAAATATCATTTGATATCTCGCGTTGCTATAACTTGATATTTCTCAGTTGCATCAGGGTATCAAGCTATCTTCCTCTCATTGTGTTATCGTGATGTAATTAATATGGCTCAGCTGTATCAATTGGTTTTCTGTAATTTTGTTTTTCGTAGATCATACCCGTCTCTGACTTCAGTTGACATTTGTTAGACAAATTATCTTGCGCGTGCAACTACTGGCGGTATATGAAACAAATGAATAAGACATTACGGGACATAATATACAATTACAATATGCAAATGTGTATGTGTTTTTTTTTGGTCGCTTCATGACTGACATGACGTCAACAATTTTAGTCATGAAGTAGCTCCAACACTAGGATGTCGAGACAGACATCAATTAGTTTCATATTCTATATATACACACATATATGTATACATACATACATGTTTACATGCATATATATATGTATACCTACATACATGTGCACGCATATAGTCATATATATAATTATATATGTATGTCTGTATATGTTATCTTTCTATTTCGCAATCTCTCTCTGTATATGTATAATAT
>NC_068987.1:71571757-71572521 GCF_001194135.2 Octopus bimaculoides | reverse complement strand
TATATATATATATATATATATATATCTTCTCATATAAAATAGACCTTTGTGTGTGAGTGTGTATTCGCTTTTCATGCGAAAACAGCTATACGAACTAGTCCCATACTTGAGATGCATGAATAATTCGACCTCGGATACATAATAGGGTCTTCATTTTATTTTTTTATTAAAAATAAATAATATTGCTTTGTATATATGATTCACTTCTTTAAAAAGATTTCTCAATGTCAACTTCCAGTATTGACGTAGTAACGTCGATATTTTCCGTTTTCATTTGCAATACCTCTCACTCAATATTTTCATGCTTTCATTTCAAGTTTTAATTCGCTATTTGCAAACAACTACGACAAAGTATTGAAAAACATATTTTCTAAATTCACAAATCTAAATATTCAGTGCAAGATGATTTTTACCGAGCTTTTATTTATACGATGTTTTCATTTCATGCTTATTTTATTCATTGTTTGCAATGTTCTCTCTCCCCTCTTTCTCTCTCACACACACAAGTCAGTCACACACGCACACTTCTGTTTTTGTATGTACGTTTGTATACATTTATGAATATATGTATGTGTGTGTGTGTGTGTGTGCGTGTGTGTGTGTAAGAGAGAGAAAAAGAGAGAGAAAGAGAATCAGTCAAGGGGTGTTGTCACGTATACGTACATAAATAAATACATATGCGTCCATCTTTTTTGTATGTATGTGTACACGTGTGTATGTGCGACAGAGAGAGAGAGAGAGAGAGAGAGAGAGAGAGAGAGAGA
>NC_068987.1:71569416-71571747 GCF_001194135.2 Octopus bimaculoides | reverse complement strand
GAGAGAGAGAGAGAGAGAGAGAGAGAGAGAGAGAGAGAGAGCAAAAGAGTGAAAGATGGAAAGAGAGTGTCGTGTCTATGTAACACACACTCTCTCATACACACACGAACACATACATACAAAAATTGCATGCATATTTATTTATGTATGTACGTATACATGACAATAAACCCCTTCTCTCACACACATCCATTTCATCTGTATGTATGCGCGTGCGTATGTGTGTGTGTGAATGAGTGTTTGTGCGTGCGTGAGGTGTTCCAAAATCGACAGTTATTTTAATCACTCTTTTGAAAATATTCACATAACTCATTTTCATTTAATCCCCAGTTTAATTTTCGAAAACGTTTCCGAGAACAATGTTCTCACTCTCTACAAGAGGAGTCGGGGTAGATATAGATGATCAATATTCCACAGTGAAGCAAAGATGAGTACAGGTAGCCAGAGTCAATGTTGAATCCTGAAACTCTGTTAACTCTATTAAGTATGTTTGCAAATATATAAACAAAGGTTTAGATGCCGCGACATGCATTCTTATGCAAAATGGCAGTCAGCAGATAAATGAAAAAGACGAGGATGCACAGTATGACAGAGCAAGAGACATCAGTATCAATGAGGAATTTTGGTGAATCTTCAATTTTCCCATTCTTGAGAGGCACCCAGTCATCATTCGTCTGAGTGTCCATCTAGAGAATGGCTACAGGGTTATATTTACAAAACAAAAAGCCTTGCAGCAAACACTTTCTCGAAAAGAAACTACCCTTACTGCGTTTTTTAAGTTGTGTCAAGTAGATGAATATGCAAGAAAACTCCTTTACCCATAATTACCCAAATATTACACCTGGGGGAAACAATAAATGGCACTAAAAGAAACGGGCTGATGATCTTGCAAGAGTTTATAGTGTCCCCTACCAAACAAGCAGAATGCTACTACTTACGGCTTCTTTTGCATGAAGTACGTGGTCTCAAATCATTCTAAGTTTCTAGGAGTGTAAATGGTCCTGTGTGTGAAACTATAGCAAAGCATGCTATCAACAAGGCTTTTTTTTTTAGAAAATGATGTGCATTGAGACCTTGCATTGACTGAAACATCAGTATCAGATTCGTACTTGCAGTGCCAGCCAACGTATGTCAATGGAACACAACATCACTCATTCACTCTATCTCTCTTTCTCACAGTCTTTCTCTCTTACATACACACACACACACACACACACACACACGCACGTCCATTTCATATATCTTTCAATTTCTGCTCTCTGCAAATACATTTTTTACGGATACAACTGCTTACAAAAATTGGGATTAATGTATAATTTCTTTCTATGTTCAAAATTAAATAAATGTTTTAATGATTATACAGACGTCCAATAGAATAGCTCTCAGAAACAGACTACGTACAAATTCTTTCTTCACAACTCCTGAAGCCATTTTCTGACAGGGGGGTGATGAAATCTTCATACAGCTAGAGGCTCCAATCGAAACAGGGGACCCAAAATGATAAGGTTGAGAAACGCTGTTATAGATTATGCCTAACCGAAAACGATCACAGCCACATCATCCAAACAGGCCGGGTGAAACCGGGTTTAGCTGCTAGTATATATATATATATATATATATAAATATATAGCGACGTACGTACACTTTGGTCTCTTATATGTAAGTATATATAAATCTAAATTTTGTACAAGTCTATTATTCTTTCTATTCTTTCATTCTTTCCTTCTTTCTATCAGCCCTATCACACTTATTTCGTTCATTCCACTCTTTGTTCTTTTCTTCGCTCTCTCTCTCTCACACATTTCCTGGCCTTCTCTTCATGATCACTTCCCCTCTTTCACTTCATAGTGTCCTTTTCAATTTTGTTCTCGCCCTTCCTTAATTCTTCTATCCCTCTGCCTCTACCTCTCTCTCATCTCTCCCCTAGTGGCCGGTGTTCGGCCAAGCCTGACCTTTCTTTCTTGGTTCAACTACCATCCGTGCAACATCTCTATTCCTCCCTGTGTCTGTCAGAACCTATGTATCTGCCGTAAGGTTTTACTTCCACACACGCCAGCTTAATTTAATTCGTCCTTAGTCGAAAGACACCTGTTGTTATGTCCTGTTATTTGCATTTGTATTTGTGTAACATTTCTCCGTTTTTTTCCGTCCTTGTTTTCGCATACATTCGCTGCTTTCTTCCAAGGAATTTAATACTCTTAGCATAGTTTTTCCTTGGCGTTGGCCAGATTGGAGCAATCTCGAGTATAACCAACCGAAATTGCAAACATAATCTGGAACTCGACTGAGGATAGAAAACTCCGAATGACCCGTCCTTCTTTTCTTTGTATC
>NC_068987.1:71568200-71568894 GCF_001194135.2 Octopus bimaculoides | reverse complement strand
ATATATATATATATATATATATATATATATACGTATATATATATATATATATTTATTTATTTAAACACACACACACATATATATATATTTATACACACACACATATAGATAGATGGATAAATAGACACACAGACAAGCCGACACACACACACACACACACACACACACACACACATATATGTATACAGACACCTATGTTGTTTCGCTTATAGATGGTTTCTTATTTTTATGAGCATTTCGTATTTAATATTCCTCCATTACTGTATATTCCAGTATAGAAAATACACTCACACACGCATACGAGTGTACGTGTGTATGTATGTTTGTAGGTTTGAATATAAAAAGTAGAGATGAAAAATCGCAATTCCTTTTTATATTGGTAGTAAAACCAAATGACGAATTATATTATCGGATTTAAATCAATATGAAACAAAATATAGATACGTAAACAGTTGCTGCTTGCAAATGACTGAAAGTATACCTAGAGTCTGATATTTAAATAGAAATTTAAATATTTTTAAAATAAAGAGGCGAACGAGGAGAACACGTAAGCGACAGTAAGTAAAAATGTAGAACACAGATATGTGTGTATGTGCGTGTATTGGTATGCATGTGTATGGGTATGTGTGCGTGTGTGCGCGTATGTTATATATACATATACATATATATATATATATATATATATATATATATA
>NC_068987.1:71566995-71567245 GCF_001194135.2 Octopus bimaculoides | reverse complement strand
TATATATATATATATATATGTATAGGCGCAAACGTGGTAAGAAGCTTGCTTCCTAACCGCATTGTTCCGGGTTCATATTAATGTATATATTTATGTGTGCGTCTGTGTTTGTACCCCCACCATCACTTGACAACCAATTTTGGTGTGTTTACTTCTCCGTAACTTACCGGTTCGGGAAAGAGACCGATAGAATAAGCACCAGGCTTACAAAGAATAAGTCCTGTGGTCGATTTGTTCGACTAAAGGCGGT
>NC_068987.1:71560735-71566985 GCF_001194135.2 Octopus bimaculoides | reverse complement strand
CATGGCTGCAGTCAAATGACTCAACTGAAAAAATTAAAATACATATATATACACACATATGTGTATGTGTGCATGTATATATTTTATACACACACACACACACACACACACACACACACACACACACACGCATATATATATATACCTACATATATATGTGTTTGTGTGAATACACATATATACCAATACATACATATGTGTGTACTTCGCTTCTCTCTCTCTGCATATAGATGTGTATATATATATATATATATATATATATATCATCATCATTATCACCATCATCGTTTAACGTCCGCTTTCCATGCTAGCATGGGTTGGACGATTTGACTGAGGACTGGTGAAACCGGATGGCTACACCAGGCTCCAATCTGATTTGGCAGAGTTTCTACAGCTGGATGCCCTTCCTACATAAATAAGGATAAGATCTTTATTCTAAATAACGATCAAATCAAGTAGCAGCATAGGAAGAAAAATCTTATAAATAAAATGAGGGGTTTTAGTGATCTAAACTGAGTAAGTGCTATAATTGGTCATCCGTTAGGTTCCAAGTTCACAGCTGAGGCTGGAGCTAGGGATCCGTATTAGGCTTCCGTGTTAGCAGGCATGTATTATATTTGAGGAAATAGGACAACAACCAAGGCAGGACGTGTATATCAAGTAATTTAGATTAGTTTATTTAGGGTAAGGTGAATTTGAAGTCTTTACAGCTGTTTCTGGGATATGCCAAGTGATAGGCTAGCATGTCCATACACTAGATCATCAGAGACAAGGTGAGTATGTATGAAAGTTCTAGACAATAAAATTTGCAGTTTATAAGGAATAAAATAGAAGAATAAAGGGTAAAAGTAGATAGAAGAATATAAACCGGAGAATGAAGTTCACAGTTCATCTTTTTTCAGAGGGTATTGAGATTTGTCCGTACTTTCGTGAAGGCAAATCCAGGCAGTATTTTGGGAGTATTTTGAATGATGCATTCATGTTGATGTAATGCATTAAGTGGTTAGCTAGTATGTAAGTGGTCCACGTGGGTATATAGAGTGAGAAAGGCAATCATCAAGACAGACAGAAATGGAATGTGAGTGAATGGATAGAAGAGAAATGAGAAAGAGAAAAATGGAATGAGATAGCTGAGGGAAAGAATGAATGAGAACGAAAGTAAAATCAAAAATCAAAAGTAAAAAATAACAAATAAAAAATAAAGATAGCGATAAGATGCCTGTATTATTTTTCGTAAGTGTCGATTGAAAGGTCAGGCTTTGATAAAGTGGGGGAGGGAGGTATTTATGTTAATTAATTGAATAGGATTCTAGGTTAGGGTTAGGGTTAGGGTTAGGGTTAGTTCAGCGGTCAGTAGGGATAGCTAAAAATAGATGCCTAGCTTAAAGGGGTATATGTAGGATAACACTACAATTAATTGGACGAAGAATTAAAATAAAAATTAAAGATTAAAAGTTAAATGAATTAAAGCTATCTAGCTTCTAAGATACTTATGTTGATAGAGAAGGAAAGGAAATGAAAAAAAAAAACGTACGTATATTGTAACGACCGTGGATGCATATAGGCAAGTGCTATGTGTGTAGATTTCGCTTGCATTTGGACCTATGGAAGAATCTAAAGGTGTATTCTGTCTGTATTCTTCTATCTACTTTTACTCTTTATTCTATTTTATTCCTTATACACTGTGAATTTCCTTATCTCGAACTTTCATACATACTCACTTTGTCTCTGATGTCGGAATACCTAGTGTACGGACATGCTAGCCTATCACTTGATATATCCCAGAAACGGAGAGAGAGAGAGAGAGAGAGAGAGAGAGAGAGAGAGAGAGAGAGAGAGAGTTTATAATTATAGAAAGAACAGAACGACTAACTATGATTTTTATACGCTTTAGGTTGCGAGACTACATTTTCTGCAAATGACTATCGGATTTTTTAACACTCTACCCTACTAAGTCACGTTTACCAGATATTAAAATGAAAACCTAACCATCAGCAAATATATTCCTCCTTGTATTAGTGGTAAGTAGCTTTGATGAAATCAAGGAATGCCATACGTGAAATCACTATAATAATTCAAGCCCATTTGTTACCACCATGTTTAAAGATTCGAACCCACTGTATGAGTAGTGGGGAGCTGAAAAGTTCCTGGCTTTAAGAGTATTGCGAAAGGCCTGGTTAGAAGAGGCTCAACGTTCTGAGTTCTTTTACCATGTTTAGAAAAAAAATAAATTGAAGGACCACTATAATAAGTCTGTGAATCTGAAACGAGACTATGTAGACTAAAATCATAATTAACTAACCCTCATGTATTATCTGTTACCCAAAGCCAAAAACTTTTCAGTACCACCTCGTACAAATTTTTAGATGGATGCCTTCTGCCATAGCCTCATATGCCTCCAAGTTAAATATGACAAAATTAAATGTGATTCCTGTGGGAATGACCGTTCCTCTTCTTACATGTTATATATAATAATACATTCCTCGGTTTAATAGCACTACCTTGCCCTGGGTGATTTACAGGAGTACACTTTGTTGCAAACATTTAGTCCAGGACTTGCATCTAATCATAAATTCTTCACTTTCTCAGATGCTCTGATACCCTTCTTCATCAGAGTATGTTATATAACCAACTCAAAAATATTCGCTTAACCTTTATGTTTCCTTATAAAGGACTATAGTTGAATCGTCTTTTTTTTATCTATCATATCTCACTGATATATCCATGATCTTTTTCCATACTATCAAGTCAACAAATGACATTTAGTGATTTCATGGACAAGCACTACGTGTTTGTCATAGAACTTCCTTGGCAGAATATGTATATTTTCTCCTTTTGCCTTTCATCGTGTATTACCCAAGTCACTCAGAACGCCTTATGTTCTTAGTGACTTACTATAATAAATACAGCAAAGCATTACATTTAACACTTTCACAGTTCCACTAATCTCGTCTGCTACTTTATTTTATGAAGACGGAAGGTTACCATGCGAAGTTGACCTCGGCATGATTTGAACTGAAAACATCAATAACTGCAACAAATACGACAAATTAATTTCACTAACGCATATTGCGATTCTGCATATTGCCGCCATGTAGCTATCATAGACGATTCTTTAAAAATTATCATCCATTTCAATTTGACCTCCAAATCACGTTCTCATTTTAAAGAAGTCGTGATTGAGTAATATTAAAAAACAAAAGAACCAAAAAAAAAAACAGAAAAAAAAATTCCAGTAATTTCTAAATTTTTGTTATTTGTTGATGTAAAGGAAAAAAAATCCGTATAATTGATAATTCATAATTATTTGCTTTATTCTATTTATGATGTAGTATGAATCCATTCTTTTATTTTAATTTTTAGATAACATCATCATGTTTGTCCGAAGATAAATGCTTTCAGACGCCTCTCGTCGCTGCCATCGTCGGCGCAGATAGGAAAACACAACAACGACACACTATGAAGTTATACACATAGTAACATATTCACAAACGCACACATACACACTCTTCAACACATACGTCTCTGTCACTCTCAGTCTTTGAGTGTGTGTGTGTCTCTCTGTATATATATATATATATATATATATATATATATATACCTACACACTCAGACTAACACAAATACACATTTCCTAATAGAATCACATTTTTAATATACTGTCATTTCAGCTAACTGTTTATAACATTAGAACGTCGACACATAAATGGCTGATTGACCAATTGGAAACATCAATTTAGTAATTTTACCGCTGGGCCTAGTAAAGATGAAATGAAAGATTTCGATAGGTATAAAGCGATTTCATCATATAGACACATTTACATTTATTACCGCACGTGCAAATTGATCAGTGTGTATGAAAGGAAAGTAAATATGCAAAACATACATATACTATTAATGTTATTGAATTTCCATAATTTAGCTGTAATGCTAAACGAGTAATACCTTTGATAACCTGAGTGGAATATTTCAGTCCATAATGCGTTGAACAGATTTAAATATTATTTGCAGTATGTGTTGAGGGTGGTAGATTTACAACTAAGTTCACAAAACGGTTTCTAATCCAAGTAGAAAGTGAATTTACGTCAATTGCTCCCATTCTTCCCATTAAGAAGGCCATGAATGTCACACAGTCTTCTATAAAATATATTTGTTTTTTTTTTCCCTTTTTCTTGTGCAGCGAATTTTAAGAATGTGTTGTTTTGAATATTCTAAGTTTTGACATCCGACTGGTTTTGTTTCTGTCTTTCACTGCTCACCCCAATTGCTCCTTATTTTATAAAGATGGCCGAAGCCGCACTCGAATAAATCGCAACATTTTTTATGTGAAATAAGGCAGCGAGCTGACAGAATCATTAGCACGCCGGACATAATGCTTAACGGCATTTCGTTTGCTTTTACGTTCTGAGTTCAAATCCCGCTAAGGTTGACTTTGCTTTTCATCTCTCTGAGATCGATAAAATAAGTAGCAGCTGAGTACTGGGTCGATGTAATCGACTTATCCCTTACCCTGAATTTACTGGCCTTGTACCAGAATTTGAAATCAATATTCTTATTAGAAATAAGGCCGCGAGCTGACAGGATGGTTAGCACATCGGGCAAAATGCTTGGCGGCATTTCGTTCGTCTTTACGCTCTGACTTCAAATTCCGATATGGTCGACTGTGTCTTTCATCCTTCTGAGGTCGATAAAATAAGTGCCAGTTGAAGACTGGCGTCGATATCATCGACTTACTCCGCGAAAAAAAAAAAACCCCAAAAAACTGCTGGCTTTGAGACCAATATTCTTATGAGAAGTAGCGGCCCAAGTGTATCTTTTTATCTTTTAGTTACGAAATCATGTAGCGGTTGACCCTATACAAAGGCTATGAGATTGGCCGGAGCAAAGTAAGAAGGTATGTTGAAATCGCAAAACTGGTCCGAATGTCGGGTGGTGTCATCAATCTGGCGACGGATTATGCCATGGCCCCGATAGAATTTAGAAGGTAAAGGGCCAAAACAAGTGCAGCAAAGTATCCTGTTCAGTGTCTTTATAGTTCTGTCAATCCACTGCATTTTTCATCGATCCCTCAAGACTTGAAAGGCGGATTTGACCTCAGCAGGTAATAAAGTCAGAATCCAGGGAACACTGAAATAAAATTTGTCAAAAAAACCCCAGGTGTGTGTGTGTGTGTGGTCTCCGCCATTTGATGATAGGAATTTGGTCATTTCATCAACTGAATAACGTGTACCTGAATTAATGAGCAAATAGTTGAGTATTCCGCAGACATGAGTACAGTTAATGTAATTCCAAATCAAAATGAGCATGACATAATGTGTAACAAAGCCGTACCTTTTCGATTACTGGAACAATCCACTGAGATACTTTACGGTTTCCGTCTACCGAAGATACCACGCAATGGGTTCGAATTTAGGAAACGAACTTCTTTAATACTTTGTCATCTTCAACCTATAGGATTTATCATGAATTTAAATGAAAAAAGGCAAAAAATATTATTTCAGTCCCACTATTCGTATGTTAAATTTCGATGTTCATATCTAATTAGGACACAAGAATAGTATATTACTTAGAAACATATATAGATAGGTACTAAGTTATTGGGACCTAACCACTGTGTGTTTTTAAAGGTGGTGCATCCATCTTCCTCTCGGGCTTACTGCAGATTGGCAGTCAAACTGACAACGACAGATACATGTTTGGCTTTCCTAGAACGTTTTCGAACTCGGACCGTGTAGCATGCGAAGCTCACTTGTTAAGTACAGAACCATGCCTACGTATTCACAGATTTCTTTTTTATTAGAAATCTATTTACAATAGAAATTGATATTGAACGAATCAAACGTTATGTATAACATATTTGATATATTCCCAGGCCAGCCGAAATATTTATGTAATGTTGCTTAATACATTGTGTGAATGGCTACCAGTGAACATGGATCTTTTTTAAAACGGGGGCCACATTTTTCATTAATGTTTTACGTAGTGTTTTTGGTACCGAAAGACTTTCAAACTTCGTATACTTATCTATTTTGTGTTATAGAACAGAAAAATATTTTTGTATTCGAATTTATTTCATGTAAAAAATTGTCTTTTTTCATTTTAAATTTGCTTTAACCCTAACCCTAACTCTAACCCTAACCCTAACCCTAACCCTAGGGTTAGGGTTAGGGTTAGAGTTAGGGTTAGGGTTAGGGTTAATTGTTTCAGAATCGTTTGTTTATGTAGTCGGCGCTTAATGTATATCGGCTGA